>NC_081565.1:68135151-68162097 GCF_022355385.1 Mustela nigripes | reverse complement strand
TTATTTCTTTCTTTTTGATAGTTTTTTTGATTATAGTTTTTTTTTTTAAAGATTTTATTTATTTATTTGACAGAGAGAAATCACAAGTAGATGGAGAGGCAGGCAGAGAGAGAGAGGGAAGCAGGCTCTCCGCTGAGCAGAGAGCCCGATGTGGGGCTCGATCCCAGGACCCTGGGATCATGACCTGAGCCGAAGGCGGAGGCTTTAACCCACTGAGCCACCCAGGCGCCCTGATTATAGTTTTTTTTAAAGATTTTATTTATGTATTTATTTATTTATTTGACAGAGAGAGAGAGAGACATCACAAGTAGGCAGAGAGTAAGGCAGAGAGAGAGAGAGGAGGAAGCAGGCTCCCCGCAGAGCAGAGAACCCGATGCGGGGCTTGATGCCAGGACCTTGGGATCATGACCTGAGCTGAAGCAGAGGCTCAACCCACTGAGCCACCCAGGCGCCCCTTGATTATAGTTTTGATGTTGTTCCTAGGAAAACTTTTAAGAAACCAAGGTTACAAAGATTTTTCTCTTAACTTTTCTTTTCTTTTTTTTTTTTTTTTTTAAAGATTTTATTTATTTATTTGACAGAGAGAAATCACAAGTAGGCAGAGAGAGAGAGAGGAGGAAGCAGGCTCCCTGCTGAGCAGAGAGCCCGATGCGGGCCTCGATCCCAGGACCCTGAGATCATGACCTGAGCCGAAGGCAGCGGCTTAACCCACTGAGCCACCCAGGCGCCCTTCTCTTAACTTTTCTTACAGCTTTAATATAGTTGCAGTTTTCACATTTAGGTCTATGATTCATTTAGAGTTAATTTTTATAAAAGGTATGAGGTATTGGTTCAGGTTCATGTTTTGCAAAAGAATGTCCAGTTGTTTCAGTACCATTTGTTCAAGACTGTTCTGTTTCCATTGAATTGCAACTTTGTATAAGTTGAATCTGCAACTTTGTAGAAAATCAGTTGGTTATATTATGTGTGGGTCTATTTCTAAGCTGTCTTCTCTTTCCATTGATTTACATGATAATCCGTTTATTTTGTTTTTTTAAAGATATGATTTATTTGACAGAGATCACAAGTAGGCAGAGAGACAGGCGGGGGGGGGGGGAAGCAGTTTCCCTGCTGAGCAGAGAGCCCAATGTGGAGCTCGATCCCAGGACCCTAAGACCATGATCCGAGCTGAAGGCAGAGGCTTTAACCCACTGAGCTACCCAGGCACCCCTTATATGTTAATCCTTTTGCCAATACCTCATTCTCCTGATTGTGAAATTTTATTTTTATTTTATTTTATTTTTAAAAAATATTTTATTTATTTGACAGAGGGAGAGATCACAAGTAGGTAGAGAGGCAGGTAGAGTGATGGGAGAAGCAGGCTCCCGGCTGAGCAGAGAGCCCTATCCCAGGACCCTGAGATCATAACCTGAGCCAAAGAGGCTTAACCCACTGAGCCACTCAGGTGCTCTTGATTGTGAAATTTTATACCAAGTCTTTTTTTTTTTTTAAAGATTTTATTTATTTATTTGACAGAGAGAGATCACAAGTAGGCAGAGAGGCAGGCAGAGAGAGAGGAGGAAGCAGGCTCCCCGCTGAGCTGAGAGCCCGATGCAGGACTCGATCCCAGGACCCTGAGATCATGACCTGAGCCGAAGGCAGCGGCCCAACCCATTGAGCCACCCAGGCGCCCTATACCAAGTCTTGAAGTCAGATAGTGTGAGTCCTTTAACTTTGTATTTTGCTTTCGAAATTACTGTGACTATTCCAGTTCCTTTGCCTTTCCTTATAAATTTTATTGTTACTTTATAATTTTTTCCTTATAAATTATTTTTAATCATCTTGTCATTTTTTATGAGAAACAGATTGCTGGGATTTTGAATGGAATTGCATTAAATCTATATATCAGCTGGGGAGAACTGAAACCTTAAGAGTCTTCAACACAGCAGGTCTCTTCTTTTTTTTTTTTTTCCCCTCTTCATTTGTTTCAGTCATCTTTGATTTCTGAGTCTGACTTTTTTTTTTTTAAAGATTTTTATTTATTTATTTGATAGACAGAGATCACAAGTAGGCAGAGAGGCAGGCAAAGAGAGAGGAAGGGAAGCAGGCTCCCTGCTGAGCAGAGAGCCTGATGCGGGGCTCGATCCCAGGACCCTGGGATCATGACTTGAGCCGAAGGCAGAGGCTTAACCCACTGAGCCACCCAGGCGCCCCTCTGAGTCTGACTCTTAACCAACTGAGCCACCCAGGTACCCTTTAATGTTTGTTTTACAAGAGCACCTTTATTTTCCTTACTGGATTATTTACACATTTTTTTACTCTTCACCACCAATAATTCTGAGGACCTGCAGAAGCCTTTGGAATAAACATGTAGTTTTTTCTACTAAATATGGTTGACTGCAAAATTCTAGAGAATAAGTTGAAATTCATTAACCAATTTGCCTGAGGTACACCAACTTGGGATGCTTCTCTTTAAGAGCCAGCCACTGAAAAATGAAGTAATCGGAGACATAAAACAGAATCTTTCTGGATAGGGATAAATGTTCTACTTTTCATGCTTTCAACATAGATAGTGATTACTTTCTTTATTCCTACTATCCCAAAGAGAAGGGCAGATATGCAGTTAGGAGCACATGTTCCTGGTTCATTACACAACACCAAATCCAGCTTCATTCTGTGAGTCAGCGGAAAGGAGAGCCACATGGAGTACAGGGTGGCAAGCACTGTGGAGAGCAAGGACTGCTGAACCTTCTGGCTTCTGGGAATGCAGTGAATGTAGTACTGGGGTCTCTGTCAGCTCGATTTAGTTCAAAAGAATTTATTTATTTATTTATTTATTTAATTTATTTTTTTTTTTAAAGATTTTATTTATTTATTTGACAGAGAGAAATCACAAGTAGATGGAGAAGCAGGCAGAGAGAGAGAGAGAGAGAGGGAAGCAGGCTCCCTGCTGAGCAGAAAGCCCGATGCGGGACTCGATCCCAGGACCCTGAGATCATGACCTGAGCCGAAGGCAGCGGCTTAACCCACTGAGCCACCCAGGCGCCCCCAAAAGAATTTATTTTATGGGCACTCATTTCATCAGTATCAGCAATGATAATGTCTAGGAGAGTAAGCAATGGACAGGTTCTCAAGTAGCCTCAGGATCTCAGTGGTGTGCCCACGGGACCCAGCCAACACCAAGAGACTGAGAGACTGATGGGAGTACCAGGACCCAAGAAGCACCAGGAGCACTACCCACAGCTGCAGTGCCAGCAGCATGGCCACCGCAGCTCCTGCTGCTGCTAGGAGGAGGACGCTAGTCCTGCAAAGAAACAAAGCATGTATACTATCCCCACCCCAGAAACCATCATAGTTCAAGAAGTACAGGCACTGCGGAGATGGAGATGCAGACTCGCAGTGTTTGTCTTTTGTGATTAGCTTGTTTCACTGAGCATAATGTACTTAAAGTTCATGCATGTTATAGCATATCATGTGATCCCCCCCTTTATTAGGCCAATTAATATTCCTTCCTACTTATGTACCACATTTTCTTTATCTTTTCATCTGTTGTTGAACAACTAGGTTGCTTCTCTATCTTGTCAATTGTAAATAATGCCACAATGAATATGGGTTTGTAAATACCTCTTGGAGATTCCATTTTCAATTCTTTGGGGTATATACCTAGAACTTGGTTTGCTGGATCATATAGTAGTTCTATTTTTCATTTTTTTGAGGTACCTCCGTACTGTTTTCCGTAGCTGCTGCATCATTTTATAATCCCACCAACAGTGGGTAGGTGTTCCAATTTCTCGACACCTCACCAATACTTGTTATTTTCTTTGGTTTTGGTTTTGCCCATTGTAAGGGGTCTGAAGTGGTATCTCATTATAGGTCTTTTTTGTTTTTGTTTTTGTTTTTAAAGGTTTTACTTATTTCTTTGACAGAGAGAGAGAGAGATCACAAGTAGGCAGAGAGGCAGGCAGAGAGAGGGGGGAAGCAGGCTTCCTGCTGAGCAGAGAGCCTGATGCAGGGCTCAATCCAAGGACCCTGAGATCATGACCTGAGCCGAAGGCAGAGGCTAACCCCCTGAGACACCCAGGTGCCCCCTCATTGCAGTTTTGTTTTGTTTTTTAAATATTTAATTTATTTATTTGACAGAGAGAAATCACAAGTAGACGGAGAGGCAGGCAGAGAGAGAGAGAGAGAGAGAGAGAGAGGGAAGCAGGCTCCCTCCTTAGCAGAGAGCCCGATGTGTGACTTGATCCCAGGACCCTGAGATCATGACCTGACCTGAAGGCAGCAAGCGGCTTAACCCACTGAGCCACCCAGACGCCCCCCTCATTGCAGTTTTGATTTGCATTTGTCATGATGATGATGGTGGGCATCTTTTCTTTTTTTTAAAGATTTTGTTTATTTAACAGATCACAAGTAAGCAGAGAGGCAGGCAGTGGGGTGGGGCGGGAGCAGGCTCCCTGCCATGCAGAGAGCCCCATGTAGGGCTCAATCCCAGGACTCTGGGATCATGACCTGAGGTGAACGCAGAGGCTTTAACCTGCTGAGCCACCCAGGCACCCCACCCAGGCACCCCAGTGGTGGGCATCTTTTCATATGCTTATTTGCCATTGGTATATCTTTAGAAAAACATGTGTTTTTTGCCCATTAAAATTTCTTTTATTATTGAGTTGAGTTCATATATTCTGAATATTAATCCCTTATCAGATAATGGTTTGCAAATGTTTCTCCCATATTCTAGGTTGCTTTTTCACTCTTTTGTTTCCTTTGCTGTCTTTCGTTTTTTACTATCATTTTTAAATTTCTAAGAGTTGTTTTTTATCCTATAAATATTTCTTGTTATAGAATCAGAATCCTTTTCTTACTACACAGATATTATCTTTTTACGATAATAATGATAGCTTTTTTGAAGTTCTTGTCTTTCTCCATAGTTGCTTCATTGCATTTTTTTTTTGTTTGTTTGCTTGCTGTGCCTTATTGTTAGAAGCTTTTCTCATGTATCTTGTTATAGTAAAGAGAGGGGAAATAGAACTAGAAAGCTGGTTGAAACTCTGAGTCTCTGTCTGCAGTCTCAAATGGGCAGTTTAATTGGAGAAACTCTTGGGTTAATAATATCTTTAGGTCTTTTCTGTTAAGGTAGTAAGATTTCTCAGAGAAAGATTTTCTAGTCTTCTTTCTGGGAGAGTATAGGCCTAGTTGTTGGTATTTCTGGGTGCTTTATAGGGGAAGAGAATAGTATTTGTTCAGCATTTAGGAATTAGGAATTTATATGTTGCCCCTATTTTCAGTATGTTATCTCCATTTCAGCTGTACTCTGGTATCCCTCAGTCCAGAGATTTTTTTTGCCTTCTCTAGAAGCAGTCTCTCTGAGATGCAATAGGGGTGCCATAGTCTTAAATGTCTTAAAGAGTCTTTTGATCAATCTTTATGTGGTCAGTTTTCATCACAATGGGCCAGGGACCTTTCCTACCTTTGAAATTTTATATTGTTTTTTGTATACAATCAAAAAACCATATATCTGTATTCTTATTTTTTTCACTCTGAAAATTCAGGAGTTCTGTAATTATAATGACCTTCTTAGCCCCTCCTTTAAAATGTTATTCATGTAAAACTCACAACTATAACTTCTTTAAATTGTAACCATTTGTTAAATTAATATTGTGATCACTTGTTTAGGGTCACAAAGTTTATTAAGTGTGAGACAGTTTGGCAGTTATACTCTGAACTCCACTAGATTATATACTGGCCCTCCTGTTTTGTTTTGTTTTATTTTTGTGCATGATAGTCTTAACTTTTAAATGATTATCAGTATACCCAGTAATAACATGTAATAACATGTAACCAGTTCTTGAATTCTGTCATCTAGTAATTTTTATTAAGAGGAACTTAAAGCAGCCCAAACAATTATACTAGTATGTATGTATGTATGTATGCATTTTAGAGAGAGAGAGAGCATGCATGTGTGCAAGGGGAGAGGGAGAGAGAGAATCCCAAGCAGGCGCTACACACACATTATGGAGCCCAAGGCGGGCTCAGTCCCGTGACCACAAGATCACCACCTGAGCCAAAATCAAGAGTCAGGTCCTCAACTGACTGAGCCACCCAGATGCCCTTATTGTTCTAACCCACAGCCAGAAAAGACTATTTTAAGGCTGTCTGCTGCTTAACACAGTTTACAAATATTTATTTACTACTTTCTCATAGATAAAGCCACAGAACCTCAAGAAAGCTTTAGGGGGAATAAAACCCATTTAATCCCTCTTTTTTCAGAACATTTATTTTACATCTAATAAATAAAAAGTCACTCTTGATATATATGTTGTAGAGTTAAAAGATGGGGAACCCATTAAATTTCTAAGAAATACAAGGTAAAAAAATGAAATCTTTAGGTAGGTTCTTTTTTTTGGTGTTATTAAAAAATTGAGGTATAATTGATATATAGCATTCTAATAGTTTCAGTGGTTCAACATAGTGATTTGATATTTGTATACATTGTGGAATGATGACCACAAGAAGTCTAGTTAACATTCATCACCATATATAGTCACAGAATTTTTTTTCTTGTGATAAGAACTTTTAAGATTTGCTCTTGTAGCAGTTTTCAAGTAAGAAGTACAGTATTATTAGCTATAGACTGCATGTACATGAGGATAAGTTTTTTTTTTTTTTAAAGATTTTATTTGTTTATTTGACAAGAGTGAGAGATCACAGGTAGGCAGAGAGGCAGGCAGAGAGAGAAGGGGAAGCAGGCTCCCTGCTGAGCAAAGAGCCCAATGTGGGGCTCGATCCTAGGACCCTGAGACAATGACCTGACAGGCTTAACCCACTGAGTCACCCAGGTACCCCTAGGATAAGTTTTAAGTTCAGACAAAGAAGGTAGATTTGTTATTCTCCAAAAAGTGAAAGGACCTACTGTATAATACAGAAATAATTTACTGCCTTTTCACAAGGATATAATTCAAGGTTTACTAAAATTTCATATTCCATGAAGGCATCTAAAATTCTAAGCCTTGGAACAGGCACTTCTTTCTTCTTCCCATGTCCACTTATGTGGTACTTTTTATGGATTTCTGGTTGATGTCTCAAAGTCCAAGAGGTTATCTAGGACTTAATCCCTGTTTACTGGAATTAGGTCTGAAGGATGGTCATTATCTCTCGAGTCTCCTCCATTTCAGTACTGCCCCTGCCATGGGATCTCAGGGCTGCAGTTTCATCAAGCTTGGACACTTTTTTCACTTTGTAGATTGTACTATTCTATTTCTGCTTGAGCTGCTATGGCCTGCTTCAGCTTCCATTTCTTTTTGCATGTGGACCTTGGACACTTTCTGGGTACCCACTTCTTAGTCTACAGAAGCTGCTGTAAACCCTGTGACTGACTGGCCATGGTGGTGGGGTTGCTGAGGCTAGCTGGATCACCCCCTTGGGTCACCTGACCCAGCTGCCCAAGATACGTGCCTGTGCTAGTGTCTTGTGGGCCATCCTCTCTCCTATATTTTTAAACTTTGACCAGTAATCCTATGAGGTTAAGCATATAGACAAGGAAACACACTTAAGAGGGACTGTATAAATTTCTCATGGTCCCTTGCTTCTGTTTAGCTCACTCCAAACCTCAAGTTTTTATTATTTTACCTCCACTCTGCCCTGATTGATAATAGGAACTCCCAAAACCATACCACCAAACTCTTAACACTCATGCAAGTAGACCAGTGAGTCTTTCTGCAGCTTTGCCTTGTAACCCTTACCGCTTCTTGTCCCAGGGCCATTTCTGAACAGTAGAGGTAACAGTGACTCCACTGAACAACCAGTTCCAAATCCTGTCATCAAATCTATGTTCCTGTTCCAAATGGTAAGTTTTCTTGTGGTCATATTAAAACTTTTATGTATTTTAACTTTAGATATTTTCATCTGTGGGAGGAAAAAATAAACTTATGAACACAGGGTTAATTAGTATTTAGTGTTTTGAGACCACTTTTATATGGAGGGAATCAGAGGTATAGGACTGTTGAGATTTATTTAGCCAAACAAAAAAGATACTGTACATCAGCTCAGATTCTATTGTTATTTGTTATATTTTTATCATAGGCCATGTATTTATTTATTAAAGATTTTATTTATTTGACAGAGAGAGATCACAAGTAGGCAGAGAGGTAGGCAGAGTGAGGAGGAAGCAGGTACCCTGCCAAGCAGAGAGCCCTGAGGTCATGACCTGAGCTGAAGGCAGAGGCTTAACCCACTGAGCCACCCAGGTGCCCAGGGCCACATATTTAAGTGCTAGACAGACAAACACAGTTGTAAAAGTTTTAATAGAATATGAATTATGATATGAAGAGAATCTTATTGACTACTTTTTTTGGACTAACTTTTAAGTGACTTAATCTGATTATTAATTAAACAATAACTGTCATATACCAACTGTCTTTCATAGGTTTGACATTAAGCTTCACGAATGTTAATCATATAATCTTGAAAATAACCCTTGAATGTATATTAGTGGTATTGACACTTTACAGTTGAAAAAACTGGGTTAGAGAGGTTAAGAAATTTATATTAGGTCACAGAGCTTGTAATTTGACAGTTCGCTTTCAAACCTGAATATATCTGTCTCAAACCTTTTGCTTTTCTCATTGTATCTGATGACTTGTGGTATTTGAATTTTGGCCATGTAGAAAGTCAAAGAATTTTAAGATGCTAAAGAGAGAAAAATCTAATGGGTGTGGTTATGCCTGTGGATTGTAGAAAATTGTAGAAACTATATTTAAATGTACTGAACTATTATAATTTTTTTTTGTTTTCAGGTAATACATGCATATTATTTCTTTTATTTTAAAAGAAATGAGTGTAACTAATATTGCATTAAGAGTTGAAACCTGGCTTTTAGCTACATGGCATGTTAAAGTACCTCTAATGTGGCTGGAAGCTTGTATTAACTGGATCCAAGAAGAAAATGGTAATGTTAATTTGAGTCAGGCACAAATGAATAAACAAGTGTTTGAGCAATGGCTTCTTACTGATTTGAGAGATTTGGAACATCCTCTTTTACCTGATGGCATTTTAGAAGTTCCAAAAGGAGAACTGAATGGATTTTTTGCTCTGCAGATTAATTCATTGGTTGATGTCAGTCAACCTGCGTATTCCCAGATACAGAAGTTGAGAGGAAAGAATACAACAAATGAGTTAATTACAGCTGAAACACAAGTAACCCCAAAACCTTGGGAAGCAAAGCCTTCACGAATGTTGATGCTGCAGCTAACTGATGGAATTGTACAAATGCAGGGAATGGAATATCAGTCTATTCCAGCTCTTCATAGTGATCTTCCCCCAGGTACAAAAATTTTGATTTATGGAAACATTTCTTTCCGTCTTGGTGTTCTCTTACTGAAACCAGAAAATGTAAAGGTGTTGGGAGGGGAAGTAGATGCTCTCTTAGAGGAATATGCCCAAGAGAAAGTACTTGCAAGATTAATTGGGGAACCTGATCCTATAGTTTCAGTAATACCAAATAATTCTAATCAGAGCATCCCTGGAATTACAGATGTTCTAGATTCTGCATTAGGACCTTCTGATGAAGAACTCTTGGCAAGTCTTGATGAAAATGTTGAACTTATAGCAAATAGTGACACCTCCTTAGAAAGAAGATGTTTCAATACAGGTAGTTCCTCAAATACTATTCCCACAAAGCAGTCAAGTTTTGAACCACAACAAATTATTTCTCCAAAACCAAAGGAGGAAGCACCAGATCAATCTATGTATTTCAGTGATGGGGAATTAGATGACTTTTCACTGGAGGAGGCTTTGCTTTTAGAAGAAACTGTCCAGAAAGAACAAATAAAGCCTAAAGAATTGCAGCCATTGACTTTGAACAGAACCCCAGATGAAAGTATAGAGAGATTTTCACATAAACCTAATGCTAAGGATAATTTTTCTTTGATATGCAAAAATGGAAACAATATTTGGAATGAGAACAATTTATCTGAACAAATGACTAATGAAGGCAAATCTTGTCCATCTGCCGGAGACCAAGACAGTAGTATTTTTTCAGTTCATAATGTACCCCTTCCCCATGACTTTACAAATAAAGACTCAGAGACAGATAATAAAACAGAACAAACCTTCAGTAGTGCCGATGGACATTCCTTAAATAATAAAATGTCAATATCAAATGGAGAGCTGGTAAATTATTTACCAAAAAGGAGTTCACACATTTCTAATGAAAATGATCACCATTTACAGACTTGTTCTTTAAGATCATCAGAGAACAGCACCAACCTTTCTATTGCCATGGATTTATATTCTCCACCCTTTATCTATTTGTCTGTTTTAATGGCTAGCAAACCAAAGGAAGTTACAATAGTGAAGGTCAAAGCATTTATTGTAACTTTAACTGGAAATCTTTCAAGTTCTGGTGGCATTTGGAGTATAACAGCAAAGATTTCCGATGGCACTGCATATCTAGATGTAGACTTTGTGGATGAAATACTTACTAGTTTGATAGGGTTTTCAGTACCAGAAATGAAACAGTTAAAAAAGGATCCTCTTCAGTACCAAAAGTTCCTGGATGGTTTGCAGAAGTGTCAGAGAGATTTAATAGATTTGTGCTGTCTAATGACTATTTCATTTAATCCCTCCTTGTCTAAAGCAACGGTACTGGCATTACAAGATGTTGAAATGGAGCACCTTGAGAACCTGAAGAAGCGACTGAATAAATAATTTACCAAAATTGTATTAGAAAACAATTAACCAAGAAAATATTTAGAATTAAATTTAACCTTTTATGTTTGAAACTTTTTTGTAAAAAGGAAAAAGGAAGTCTTATACCTTATTTTGGTTTAATTTTAAACTGTTTAACTATGTTTGTATATTTAGGTTTTTCTAATAAAATTTTTTATTGTAACGGTTAGACGAAAGAATTTGGTGACCCATTGTTATCGAGAATTTTGTTTTCTGTTTGTCATTCCACATAAGACTATTGCTAAAGTATTGTGTTGGTGTTTACTGATGAGTCATATTGTTGGAAGTTAGCAATTATAAATAGGTAGTTGTACTTCTCATATGTTGAGTTACTCAGAAGGATTTTTTTTTATATTATTATACTTAGGAAAAAATCTAAATCCAGTGGATCAGAATGTCAGGCTTTCAGATGTAAAAATGCTTTCGGTTTTTATTTTACTGATAGTAAATATTTGGTATACTTTTTTTTTAAATTTTTTATTTTTTATAAACATATATTTTTATCCCCAGGGGTACAGGTCTGTGAATCGCCAGGTTTACACACTTCACAGCACTCACCAAAGCACATACCCTCCCCAATGTTGTTTGGTATACTTAAGGCACATATAATGTCATCCTGATATGTTTCAGAGATTATATTGAATGGTTTAATTATTTTCAAGGATAGTTTATTTCAAATAGCATATTGAAAACTTGAATATAAAATTCAGTAAATACTTTTTTTTGGATCAATAAAGAAGTTTTGTTCATATCTTAGGTATTATGTCCCCCTTTCCCCCTTCTAAAAAAGATTTTATTTATTTATGACAGCACAAACAGGGGGAGCAACAGGCATAAGGAGAGGGAGGAGCAGGCTCCCTGCTGAGCAGGAAGCCTGATGGGGGCTCAGTCCCAGCCCTGGTATCATGACCTGAGCTGAAGGCAGATACTTACTTGACTGAGACATCCAGGTGACCCTATCCCCTTCTGAATTAGTTCTACATGTAGACCTTCCTTTAGTTTTGTTGGGAGTACTGATTTTTTTTTTTTAATGGAGACTGTTTACCACTTTTCCGCTTTGCTGTTAAAAAGTCACATTTGAAAGGTAAAGTTACTTTTATTAATCTTTTGCCTTTAGAAATTTAGAGTGTCTTAATTTTTTTTTTTAAAGATTTTATTTATTTATTTGACAGACAGAGATCACAAGTAGGCAGAGAGGCAGGCAGAGACAGAGAGAGAGGGAAGCAGGCTCCCTGCTGAGCAGAGAGCCCGATGTGGGGCTCCATCCCAGGACCCTGGGATCATGACCTGAGCCGAAGGCAGAGGTTTTCACTGAGCCACCCAGGCACCCCATTTTTCTTTTTTTTTTTAATGTAACTTCTACAGCCAACGTGGGGCTTGGACTCCTGACCCATGAGATCAGGAGTTGTATGCTCTATGGACTGAGCCAGACACGTGCCCTAAAGTATCTTAAGTTTTTAAACCATTACAAAAATACTTAAGTAAGAGAAGACATGGTGTTTTCTTTGAGTTAAAGTAACAACAGGAAAATATCTGGACGAGAAATACATATTTACAATTATAGATGTAAAAAATATTTTAAAAATCTTTGCCATTGTGTTTGAAGGATGATGATCAGAATTCAAGGTACAACACAGATTTTACTTCTGTATACTTGCATAATTCTTTTACTACAAGAGATCTAGGTGAGATGGCATTATCTTTTGTGATCTTTTAAATGTTCTTTACCTCTGTGACTAGTGATTGAAAGCTGGGATTGGACCTTATTTTCTCTTCATATTCAGTCACTGAAGACTGGGTATATTCTTCTATATTGGTGCTGTGATTCTGGCTCTGGTCTTCTTTGGCCTCGATTATTCCAGTAGGTTTACTTACTGATCTGTGACTTATTTTGTCCTGAAACTTTTGCCCATAATTCTGCCTGAATGGTCTTTCTAGAATGAATTTATTGTTTTCTCTTTGTTAAATTTTTTTTTTAAGATTTTATTTATTTATTTGACAGAGATCACAAGTAGCCAGAGAGGTAGGCAGAGAGAGAAGGGGAAGCAGGGTTCCCGCCGAGCAGAGAGCCCGAGGAGGGCCTTGATTCCAGGACCCTTGATTCCAGGAACCTGAGCTGAAGGCAGAGGCTTAACCCACTGAGCCACCCAGGCGCCCTCTCTTTGTTAATCTTTAAATTAACCTCCTCCTTCCCCCTACTTACAAAGTGAAGTACAAACTCTTCATCTAGTGTGTAAGGTCTTTTGTGATCTGGCTCTTGCCTTATTTTTCGGCTTCATCTTGCTCCGTTACTCTGCACCTACCTAGTCTGTCCTGAAATTTTAGTCATATCAATTAGAAATTCCCCAAACACGGGGGAATATATCTTATGTTTTCATACTGAAGCTCATAGTGATCCCCCTCCCTCCCAGATTCATTCATACGGATTTCGAGCTCAATGTAAGCTTTAGTTGCCCATTAAAATATTTCCCTGTTTACTTTCATGCTGTTTTATACATTGTACAGAATAATATTATGTATGTTTTGCTGTACGTATTTGCTTCTCTCATTCTGTTAAATTTTTGAACAAAATTCAGTAGGAAGGGGCACCTGGGTGGCTCAGTGGGTTAAGCCACTGCCTTCGGCTCAGGTCATGATCTCAGGGTCCTGGGATCAAGTCCCGCATCGGGCTCTCTGCTCAGCAGGGAGCCTGCTTCCTCCTCTCTCTCTGCCTGCCTTTCCATCTACTTGTGATTTCTCTCTGTCAAATAAATAAAATCTTAAAAAAAATTAAACAAAAAAGTTCAGTAGGAAATTAGGAATTTAAAAATAAAAAAAATGCTAAAATTAAGAATTTAGTGAATGAGTTTAACATCAGGTGAACTATAGCTGTAGGAATAGTGAATTGAGTTTGGTCAGAAGAAAAAAATTCAGAATGATAGAGAATCCAAAGGATGGAAAAGAACCAGAAAAGAATATAACAGAGAGATGGGCTATTAATGTAACTGTAGTCCCAGAAAGAGAAGAAAGAATATTTGTGGAGTTACTGCTTAAGAAATAGCTAAAATTTTTGAAAATCATCAAGCTGCAGGTTTTGGAAGTCCCACAAACCTCAAACAAAATATATTCAGAAAATCATACTTATGCAAATATTACTATTATTGAAAACTAGAAAAAGAAAAAAGTCTAGAGCAGTGAAAGGAAGAAAGCATGTTTCAAAAGACTAAATATTTGGCAGCTAACTGCTCAGTAAAAAGCAATGGCAATCAGAAGACAATGGAATGGGCTCTTCAAAGTGATGGAATAAAATAACTGCTAATCTAGAATTCTTAACAAAGCAAAAATGTCCTTAATAAGAGTTGGAAAAGTAAAATTAAGAAATGTCACACAAAAATAATTGTTTCCCAAAAAACTACACAAGAATGAAGTCATTAAGCAGAAGGCAAATGATAACTAGGTAGAAGCTTGGAGATGTGAGAAGAAATGAACAACGGGATAAATACTGGGATTTAAGGTAATAGTGATTTTGAAACAAAAATTTTTAAAAAGTCGAGGACTAAAGTACATGAAAGCAATTGCATGTAAGTTGAGAGGGGGATAAATGGGAAAGTGTTTTAAGGCCTTTATGCCTAAGGAAAGGTTAAGCTGTCACTTTATATTAAACTTGAATATTCAGAGTTGTATGTTGTAATATTTAGGGGGTTACCACACTAAAAGATTTGTAAAAGTGTATTACTATATACTAATGGTGTAAAATGGAACAACAGGAAAAAAAAAAGGTATTCAACCTAAAAGAAAGGACAGAAAAAAGGGAAAAGTGACAGGGAAAACAATTGGCAAGGTGGTACATTTTAAATTCAAATGGATCAGAAATTGCAGTAAGTGTAAATAGGGTAAGATCCTCCAATAAAAGACATTTTCAGATAGTGATACAATGCAGTTATATACAAGAGAGACAAAATGTAAGGATACAGAAAGGTAAAAAGTGAAAGGACGTAGAAAGATACATAAACAGTAAGTGAAAGATACTGAATGTGGCTATATTAATAACATCAGTTTGAGGCAAAAAAAACTAGTAGTAAAGAGAGACAGTTGATAATGAGAAAAGGTCTAATTCACCAGTAACGTTTAGCAATTTTAAATTTTATAGAAGTCAGTAGCTTCTAAATTTATAAGAAAACAAGGAGAAATAGAGAAATGCACAATCATAGACAATTACAGTAAAAAACGTAGTTGGTAGAGTTATAGAAAATACAATAGATCTAACCACTATGTAGAGGCTACTGTACTTGGGGCGCCTGGGTGGCTCAGTGGGTTAAGCCGCTGCCTTCGGCTCGGGTCATGATCTCGGGGTCCTGGGATCGAGTCCCGCGTCGGGCTCTCTGCTCAGCAGGGAGCCTGCTTCCTTCTCTCCCTCCCTCTCTCTCTCTCTCTCTCTGCCTGCCTCTCTGCCTCCTTGTGATCTCTCTGTCAAATAAATAAATAAAATCTTTAAAAAAAATAGAGGTTACTGTACTCAATCAATACATAATACATGTTTTTCTCATGTACATGTTGGATATTTCAAAAGTTGGCCACATGCTTAATAGAAAGCAAATCTAAAGTGTCAAAAAATTATTAACCATACAGAGTATATTCTGTGACCATAAATAAATGGTAGGGGAGGGGTTGCCTGGATCCATCAGTAGAGCATGGGATTCACTATCTCAGGGTTGTAAGTTTAAGTTCCATGTTGGGCATAAAGCTTACTTTAAGAAAAAAAAAAAAAAAGGAAAATAAGCTAGGAAAAAAAGTTTTTTAAAAAACCCTCATGTTTAGAAACTACAAAACATACTCCAAAGTAACTTTGGGTTAAGGAAGAAATCACAGTGGAAGTTAGAAAAAATTTTATTATGAAAATAGGACATCAAATGTTGCGAGGAATAGATGAAGCTGTGGTAGAGGGGACTTAATATTTTAATTTATTAGAAAAGAATAAGGCTAAAAATGAATTTATCTCAAGTTATAAAAACCAAGACAAAAAAATAAAGAGCTTAATTTATTGGAATAGAAAGCAAACATGATAGGATTAACAAAGAATTGCTTCTTTGAGAAAACAAATCTCCAGTAAGACAAATGAAGAAGAAAGTGTGCAGGCCCAAATACTACAAATGAAATGGAGACCTTATGCATTTGTTAAAAATCTTTCAAGAAGGTATTATGAATAACTTCATGCTAATGCATTTGAAGTTTTAGATGAAGTGGGGTGCCTAGGTGGCTCATTTGGTTAATCATCTGTCTTCTGCTCAGGTCATGATCTGGAGATGTGGGATTGAGCCCTGCATGGGACTCCCTGCTCAGTGTGGAGCCTGCTTTTCCCTCTCCCTCTGTCTTCTGCTCTCCTTGCTTGTGCTGTCTGTCAAATAAACAAAATCTTAAAAAAAAATTTTTTTTTTAGGTGAAGTGGTCAAATACCTGAAGAAATGCAGCTATAAGAAGAAAAAAATCCTGGGGTACCTATCTGGCTCAGTCAGAAGAGCATGTGACTCTTGATTTAGGGTTGTGAGTTTGAGCCTCCAGGTTGGGTGTAGGGATTACTTAAGGGAAAAAAAGGGGGAAGATGAAGGGGAAGAGAATAGAAATCTGAATAGTTCCATATTTGTTAAAGTAGTCGCATCTGTTTGATGAGCAGAAATAATAGTCTTTTTAATAAATGGGGTTGGGACAACTGCATAGCCACATGCCAAAGAATGAACTTGAACCCCTACCTCACACTTTATCCAAAAATTTACTCAAAATGGATCAAATACCTAAGTGTAAGAGCTATAACCATAAAACTCTGGAAGAAAACTGTTGTAAGTAGTCTTTGTGACCCTGGGTGAGGCAGTCATCTAGATATGTCATGTGAAGTACAAGCAACCAAATAAAAAATAGATAAATTGGATTTTATCAAAATTTTAAAAAGTTGTGCTTCAAAAGACAAGAAAGTGAAAAGACAGCCTTCAGAATGGGAGACTGAAAGAATGGAGCAATGGGAGCAAGTCACATATATGTAAGAAACTAGTATCTGGAATATATAAACACGTCTTCAGCTCAACAGTAAAAAGACAATGTAA
Source organism: Mustela nigripes (assembly GCF_022355385.1). Classification (NCBI taxonomy): domain Eukaryota; kingdom Metazoa; phylum Chordata; class Mammalia; order Carnivora; family Mustelidae; genus Mustela; species Mustela nigripes. The sequence goes on along the minus strand of NC_081565.1, from coordinate 68,145,322 downwards.
AAACAGGCAAAATATCTGAGTAGATAAAGATATCTTTCCAAAGGAGATATACAAATTGCCAATAAATACATGAGATGATGCTCAACATCATTAGTCATTAGGGAAATACAAGTGAAACCACAATATGATACTATTTCATACCCACTAGGATGACTGTAATTGAAAAGACAGACAATGGCAGTTGTTGGCAAGGGTGTAGGGAAATTGGAACCCTCGTGTTACTGATGGGACTGTAAAATGGTACAGCCACTTTGGCAAACAGTCTGGCAGTTCCTTAAAAAGTTAAACATAGTTACCATATGACTTGGCAATTCCATTCATATCCAAGAAATTGAAAGCATATGTGTTCACGCACATGTTTGTACAGGAACATAACAACGTTAGTCATAATAACCCCCAAATCGAAACATCCCAAATGTCTATCAACTGATGAATGGATAAACAAAATGTGTGTGTGTGTGTGTGTATTATATACATATGTATCACATATGTATGTAAAACATATAATGGAATGTTGTTCATCCATAACAAGGAATAAAGTTCTGATACATTCAACAATGTGGATGAATCTTGAAAAACCTTATTCTGAGTGAAAGAAGCAACGCAAAAGACCACATAGTTTATGGTCCCACTTACATGGAATAATCCGTAATAGTTAAATCCATAGAGACCGAAAGTAACTGGTGGTTAGCAGGGGTAGGAAGGAAGATATTTGGTGAGTAACTGCTAATGGATATAGAGTTTCTTTTGGGGATGATTTAACTGTTCTAGACTTAGTGGCGATTGTATAATTTAATAAATATACCAAGTGCCACACAATTTTACATTTTAAAAGGGTGAATTTTATAGTATGTGAAAATATCTAAAAAAGTAATCAAATCTGTTATTTAAAATCTTCCCACTAATTCCAGGCCTTGATGGCATCCCCACTGAATTCTTCTTAAAATGTACGAAGTCTACATAAATTCTTCTGGAGATTAGACAGTGAGAGAACATTTCCTAACTTTACCAGGCTGACATAACTTTGAACATACATTGGAGATTAAAAGAAAGAATTACAGGGGTGCCTGGGTGGCTCAGTTGGTTAAGCCTCTTTCTTTGGCTCAGGTCATGATCTCAGGGTCCTAGGATCGAGTCCCACATGGGGCTCTCTGCTCAGCAAGGAGCTGCTTCTGCTGTTCCTCTCTCTCTGCCTGGCTCTCTGCCTACTTGTGATCTCTGTCAAATGAATAAATAAAATCTTAAAAAAAAATTAAAAGAATTACAGACCAACCCTTTCATGAATATAATTTCAAAATACAAGTTTAACCTAAATACAACATTAGTAAATTAAATACAAAAATATGAAAATGTGAATACATGACAAAGTGGGGTTTTTGTCAGGAAGGCAGGGATAGTTTAACCAATCAATGTAATTCACATCAAAAGAAAAAAGCTGTATGGTCATACCAATAGGTACAGAAAAAACATTTTGTAAAATTTATTTTTTGTAAAATTATAAAGGATAATTTATTCTAATTAAGAGTGTCTACATAAAACCTGCAGCGGACATCAGACTTGAGATTGGGAATAAGATCAAGATGTCTGCTATTACTCTTTCTATTAAATACTCTTCTGAAGGTCCTAGCCATAGGGAATGGCAAGAAAAAACAAAAAACAAGCATTGTTGAGGAAGAAAAAAACCTCCTTATTTGTAAATGACAAGAGTGTGTATGTAGAAAATTAAAATCTATAAACTATTAGAAGTATTCGGTGTACTTGGCAAGGTTCCTATATATAGAATAATATAGAAAGAGTTGTGCTTAAAAAAGTGGTGCATCTGGGTGGCTTAGTCCTTAAGTGTCTTCCTCCGGCTCAGGTCATTGATCACAGGGTCCTGGGATCAAGCCCCAACAGAGTAAGGCTCCCTGCTTAGCAGGGAATCTGGTTCTTCCTCTACCCCTCTCCCTGCTCATGCTTGCTTGCTTTCTCTATCACAAATAAATCTTAAAAAATTTTTTTAGGAAAGTTGTGTTTTTATATACCAACAACAAAAATGAAAAGAGAAACTACTATTTATAGCCTCATTAAAAAAAATCAAGCTTTGGAATAGGTATAGTGAAAGATATTCAAGGCTTATACACGAAAAACTACCAAACACTGAAAAGCACTAACAATCTGAGTAAATTCAGTTATGCACTGAATACTCAATTGGAATACTTAATATTTTAAAGATGTCAGTTCTCCCCAAATTGATGTATAGATTCAAAGCAATATCAAATTCTCAGCAGGAGGTTTTAGTGTATATCAAACTGATTCTAAAATTTATATGGAAATGTAAACTCAAGTTATGTTACCTTCAAATTGTTTAGCAGGCGCTTCAGTTATAATGTACATAATCAGAATAGCACCATCAAAATCAGGAAATACTGTTATTGCCATTTAACTCTCAGACTTCTTTCCAGTTTTTTTTTAAGATTTTTTTTTTTTTCATTTATTAGAGCAAAGTGAGCAAGAACATGAGCAGGGTGGGAGGCTGGGGAGAGGCAGAGCAAGAGGAAGAAGCAGGCTCCTTGCTCTACCAGGATTGTTGCAGGGCTCAATCCCAGGACTCTGGGATCATGATCCTAGTTTAAGGCAGACACTTAACCGACTGAGTCACCCAGGTGCTCCAGACATCATTCCAGTTTTGCTAGATGTTTCAATAATGGGATTTTTGTTTTTTGAGGTTTTTTTTTTTTTTTTTTTTTTTTTTTTTTTGTAGCATATAGATCCTTCCCTAGTTAAGCCTCAAATGCAACAAGCCCTGACCAGCATCTTGATTGCAGTCTTATGACTCCAAGCATAGAACACAGCTAATCTGTGCTTTACTCTTCACCCATAGAGATGGTGGGATAATAAATGTGTTTTTTTAAGTCACTAAGTTTAAGTGTTAATTTGTTACAGAATAGAAAATTAATACTTATCTCTTTCCAATTGATTTTAGTGTTGTTTTTAAAGTTTATTTATTTTAGTAATCTCTACACCCAACATGGGGGTCGAATTTAGAACCCCAAGATCAAGAGTCATGCTTTTCCAATTTAGCCAGCCAGGCACCCAGATTTTAATTGGGTCATTACTTCCTGTCTTGGTCCCTCTAGCCCCAAGGTTAAAGCTTCCTGCTTTCTTTGCTCATCTCTGGGTTGCCTCACGATTCCCTCAGGCTTGTCAGCATTTTTAACTCCTTTGTAACAAAGTTTTCCGTATTTGAGTTTTTCTGATGAATTACCTGCCTTGAATTTTGTTTTCCTGATCAGTTTTGACTAATACCTGTGGTTAGAATTGCTATTCTCTTGGGGTGCCTGGGTGGTCAGTCAGTTGAGCACCCAACTCTTGATTTTTGGCTTAGGTCATGATCTCAGAGTTGTGAGATCAAGCCCTGTTTTGGGCTCTGTGCTGGGTGTGGAGCTTGCTTAAGATTTTCTCTCTCTCCCTCTGCCACCCCTAACTATACCCCCACCCCTGTTTGTGCTCTCACTCTCTCTCTCTCTCTCAAAAAAAAAAAAAAAATTGCTATTCTCTTACCACAATTAAAAGTTTAAAAGTGGGGAAGGGAGGGAGGAATAGTATTATCTGCATATCTCTAGTAGTGGTTTGATAATAGGCAATATTCTTTTAAGTTTTACCTCTAGAACACAGCTCTAATATATTTACTGTTCTCCACGTTTGAATCATTCTAATCCTAAACCATCATTATCTCTTGATCAGAGATGCTCAGGTAATGGTCTTCTAACAGATGTTCTCTTCACCTTGTCCTTTGCTAGTCTGTTCTTTCTCAGCCAGTACAATGATGCCAAGTAACGTGGAAGGGTTTGGAGAGAGGTATAGAATTTTAAATATTCTGTGTTGGATATGCTTCATTTAATTCAGTTACTGGTACAGACCTGTCTTTATATAATAGATTAAAATTCTTTTTGACTATGTTGACGAATGGTGCGTTTTAATTATTTAATGAGTATGAACTATAATATCAGTTTATTTCCAAGATCAGTTGTAGCTCAGAGAAGAAATTAAAGTAGAATACAGACTGAACTATATCCTAAAGGGATAACAGAACTAGTAAGAACAACCTGTGATTCTATTCTCTAGTGTTGATTACCTTAAGTCATTTTCAATTAGCTCTTTCTAGGACTTATTTTTTACATCAACATATTTACATATGTTGCTGATATAAATCTTTATAAACTCAGAGATACAAGAAATCTTACACTTACTACTTTCTGTGAAAAGATAATTTTTTAAAAAGTAAATTCAGGCTCCCTCAGATATAAAATTGGACACTTTATAGATTATTTAACTCAAGCAATGAAGGAACCAGGCAGATGGTATAACTGGTTGAGAGGAAAAGTTAGAAAAAAAGCACAGATTTATATGTAGTTAAAGAATGGTGGAATTAAGGTACAAATGGAAGCAACACTGATCTTCCCACAGTGCAGGAGGAGGGGGAATGCATCTGAACTTCTTTCAGGGAGGACAGAATTTGGCAGGTCTGTAGACAAGAATTATTTTGCATTGCTATCAATGTTATCTACAACTTATAGATTGATAACATTGTTATCAAGTTATCTACAACTTATAGGCTTGTAAAATAGCTTCTACAAAATGATCATTATCATAACAAGGAGGGGTGTTCTCCAAACAAGTCAATTTTCTATTGTTGCACACATTTCTCCTATATCTTTAATTTGAGTTTAAGCCCCTGTCCTTGAGCTGGTAGAAGACTCAAACACAGATAATAGTTGGATTTCCATTCCTTTAATTCATGTGGCATTTCCAGATGGCTTTAGAAAGAGCTGAATGCTTGGTGAGACCCTCCTAGGCCCTTATACTGTTTACTGCTGATATATTTATGGTAAATCCAAATGATTCCTTTTGTGCTCTGTGAGTTACATCCGGGTTTGCCAAGGATAGAAGCTCCAGCAATAGCTTAGGACATATCACTGGTGCAGGAAGATGAAGGAGAATGTAGTGGTTTTTGTTTTCACCAGAATTTTTAAAGTCTTGCTTTTTTTCAGCTTCCCCACAGATTGGCCATTATGCTGTTTGATCCTGTACTCTGGTTTCTTTAGGTGTTTGAGCCCACTGTCAAGTCCAACTTTCCTAGGTGGTCCAAGCAGTCATTGTTCTTGAGTCCTATCACCTCTTAGGGCAGGAAGGGGCACATTGTCTCATTATCTGGGGTTCCGTAGCCCACCACCTGCTTTCCAGTCTCCGGGGATTCTCCTCCTCCCCTTTCCAATTTCTCGTTGCTCTCCTCAACTTCCCTCTAACCGAATTCTCTGAATGATTCCAGGCACACACTTAACAAAAACTAGGAAGGGAAGCTGAAGCAAGGGAAAGCTTTCCTGGTTACTCAGGGGATCAAAAAGAGGAAAAATGCAGAAAACAAAATAAAATTATTATTTCATTTTTAAAATTCTTTAACAAGAGTATCTTTCTACCATATATCCTCATTTATTCACTCAAACATTTAGCATTTATTGAACATTTCCTGTATTAGCTGCTGGAATTATAATGAATGCTTCATCTAGGGATCTTATAGTCTGGGAGATAGTCAAAGGAGTAATCAAAGTGACAATGCAATATTTTAAAATAGACATACAGTAAGATCATTGTAAGGAAATTTAGCTGTTTAAGAGTTAAAAGTATAATTACAAACGTGACAAAGTCCGTTTATATCACAGAATCTCTCCTATCTGGGTAGGTTATAAATAAGTTCAAACCTAATTCCTAAGACCAGTTTGTCATTTTTTAAAAAAAGATTTTATTTATTTATTTGACAGACAGAGATCACAAGTAGGCAGAGAGGCAGGCAGAGAGAGAGGGGGAAGCAGGCTCCCTGCTGAGTAGAGAGCCGATGTGGGCCTCGATCCCAGGACCCTGAGATCATGACCTGAGCCAAAGGCAGAGGCTTAACCCACTGAGCCACCCAGGTGCCCCCAATTTGTCATTTTTTAAAGAGACAACCCAAGTTCTAGTTTTGTATTAATATAATTTTGGACAAAACTCCCACTTGTTGCAGGTATGAATCTTACTCTACAAACGTGAGTGTGTGAGATGTCACATTTTTGTGTGTTGTTGAAATCAAATTAAATTTTGACTGTGAACCTAGCAAAGTCAACTACATGAGTGTGTGACTACCGAGCAGGGCTCCCTCCACACTTGGTTCAGTGCTCTGCTGTTGCGGTCTTGAAATTCGTGATAATTTTATCTTTGGACTTGTGCTTTGTAACTGAATCCAACAGGACTGCAGAGTGTGTGCTGGAACAGAGGGGATAGGCACAATACACGTATCTGATGCTGTTCCTTGCTGCCCTGTTGGCACATAGCATTTGTGTGCATTGAGGTGCCCGTGAATTCCATTGGGCACACAATGCATGAGTCAGCAAGTCTCAAAGGAGTACAAAGAGTGTTTGGTCTCGCTGAGTCAGAGGTGAGGTGGGGTGGCTGACAGTTCTAGAGCCCATGCTTTCTTTTTGAACCAGTACTTCCTTGGCAGAAAGAAGACATAGTAAACACAAATAACCTAGGAATGCTATCATCCTTTCTTACTTGTGTCACTTCCCTATTTTAGGGAAGTGACAATTCCCTAAAACCACTTACCCTGAGAAAGATGGTACAGAAGGAGAGGGAAAGATAGGGCAACCGTAATTTTTTTTTCTATCAGTTCTTCCTTATTCAAGCAGTAAACTGAGGGTAAAGTATTGATAGAATGTGTGCATATTGAATGAAATAAAAACCATTTGCAGTGTTTCCACTGTTCTGGTAAGAATAAAGTACATATACATCAATGAGCTACAAAATAAGGACTCAGTAATTTTGGTGATTCCACAGATGAGTTGCATGTTCTTATATTTGCATTTAAAACTGTCCTTGAGGACACCCGTGTTGTTCAACTGGTTAAGCGTCTGCCTTCGGCTCAGGTCATGATCCTGGGGTCCTGGGATGGGGCCCCACATGGGGCCTGTTGCCCAGTGAGAAATCGATTCTCCCTTTCCCTCTGCTGCTTCCCCCTGCTCCTGTCATTCCCCTCTCCACCCTGCTTGTGCTCTCTCTCTCTAATAAATAAAATCTTTACTAAAAAAAGTAAGAGAAGTTGAAAGGAAACAGCTTTGTATTTTAGTACCATTGACAGTATTTAAAAGTATGACCAGCACTTTTTCTCCTGCATTTTCATTTCTTACTGAGCCCCAGCGAAAGGTCCTGAGAGGTCTTACTTTGAGCAGAATATTTGGAAGAGTTGGTTAACAGAATATACTCTATTGCTCCAACGTAGAGGTAGGTAGGATTTGAAGATTTTGTGCTGCACTGTATGTATGAAGAATACATACAAGAAAATTTGCCCAGGCTGAAAGCTCCTTGCTGAATGCCCGGCACTGTGCTGAATGCTTTACAAAGATTATTACATTAAAAGCTTTTCAGAACATTACCAATCCTTTTACTAAGGTAGTACATAAACATATTTAACAAAATTACATGGTATAGAAAGACCCATAATGAAAAGCAACAATCCTAATTTTCATTCTTTTCCACCCCCACTCCCTTCAATTTCCTCACTCCTAAACTCTGTTTTTAGTATATCTGTTGATTTTTCCCTACTCCATAAATAATATGAGATTTTCCACCATTTAGACATCTATCTAGGATATTCCAACTCTGATGAAGTTTTAACTTATTTGAGTTCCCAATCTCCCCCTCCCTCCCTCCGTATAACTTATCTATCACTATTAGTTTCTCAGTTGGTTATTGTCGGGGAGGAAAAACTTCTCCCCTCCTAGGTAATGTGGCTGGGGCTCAGAATTAAACTGACATTAGACAGATTAACAGGAGAAAACCATACAAATTTTGTTTAATATTTTTAATGTGTACCCAGGAATTTTCTAAAGGAAAATGAAGACCTGAAGAAGCTGTTAGGCTGCAAAGCTTATATACCTTTTTAAAAAAAAATTTATTTTTTATTTTCAGCATAACAGTATTCATTATTTTTGCACCACACCCAGTGTTCCATGCAATCCATGGCCTCTATAATACCCACCACCTGATACCCCGACCTCCCACCCCCCGCCTTCAAAACGCTCAGATTATTTTTCAGAGTCCATAGTCTCTCATGGTTCACCTCCCCTTCCAATTTCCCTCAACTCCCTTCTCCTCTCCATCTCCCCATGTCCTCCATGCTATTTGTTATGCTCCACAAATAAGTGAAACCATATGATAATTGACTCTCTCTGCTTGACTTATTTCACTCAGCATAATCTCTTCCAGTCCCGTCCATGTTGCTACAAAAGTTGGGTATTCGTCCTTTCTGATGGAGGCATAATACTCCATAGTGTATATGGACCACATCTTTCCTATCCATTTGTCCGTTGAAGGGCATCTTGTTTCTTTCCACAGTTTGGCGACCGTGGCCATTGCTGCTATAAACATTGGGGTACAGATGGCCCTTCTTTGCACTACATCTGTGTCTTTGGGGTAAATACCCAGGAGTGCAATGGCAGGGTCATAGGGAAGTTCTATTTTTAATTTCTTGAGGAATCTCCACACTGTTCTCCAAAGAGGCTGCACCAACTTGCATTCCCACCAACAGTGTAAGAGGGTTCCCCTTTCTCTACATCCTCTCCAACACATGTTGTTTCCTGTCTTGCTAATTTTGGCCATTCTAACTGGTGTAAGGTGATATCTCAATGTGGTTTTAATTTGAATCTCCCTGATGGCTAGTGATGATGAACGTTTTTTCATGTGTCTGATAGCCATTTGTATGTCTTCATTGGAGAAGTGTCTGTCCATATCTTCTGCCCATTTTTTGATATGATTGTCTGTTTTGTATGTGTTGAGTTTGAGGAGTTCTTTATAGATCCTGGATATCAACCTTTTGTCTGTACTGTCCTTTGCAAATATCTTCTCCCATTCCGTGGGTTGCCTCTTTGTTTTCTTGACTGTTTCCTTGGCTGTGCAGAAGCTTTTGATTTTGATGAAGTCCCAAAAGTTCATTTTCGCTTTTGTTTCCTTTGCCTTTGGAGACATATCTTGAAAGAAATTGCTTTGGCTGATATCGAAGAGATTACTGTCTGTGTTCTCCTCTAGGATTCTGATGGATTCCTTATATACCTTTTAAAACAAAAAACAATAATTTGTGGGTTAGGGACAAGATAGGGGCTTAGGCTAGGAGCTAGGAAATTGTGGAACAGTGACTAGGAAATACATCTGGGAAACTAGTGGGAGATAAGAGTCATTTTAGTAGGTTTGTTTGTACAGGTCCATTTTGGTGTCGACTCTCATGGTGACAACAAACTTCTCTTCCTGGGACAGGGAGGGCACTTCTCTTGTGGGAAATTTCAAGACCTGCTAAGTAGAAAAGGGGAGTTAGGGAGTCTTTCCTGTATCTGTGGTTTCTCACATACCTTCAGGTCAAAATAATCAGTATGCCAAAGTGGCATATTTTTGGGTAGCAAGTTCTGAATTCCTTCATTATCTTTTAAAACATGAAATGATGGACTTACTCCTTGATTTCTTCTTTCAACTATAGACCATTTCTTCTAACTCTTCATTACACAGTAGGTTCATTTGTACTTACAACTTTCCCTTCCATTTCATATTTCCCCATTCCACCTCTCAGCTTTGGGCAGTTATACCTCTACTTACCATTATGAGACTGATAGCATTTGTATTCTGTTGATTAATCAGATTTATGATATCTGTTTTTGTCTAGAAACTTACTATAAAACTTAAAAATCATTAAGCAGGGGCACCTGAGTGGGTCAGTGGGTTAAGCCTCTGCCTTTGGCTCAGGTCATGATCCCAGGGTCCTGGGATCAAGCCTTGCATCGGGCTCTCAGCTCAGCAGGGAGCCTGCTCCCCCCAACCCCATCCCATCTCTGCCTGTCTCTCTGCCTGCTTGTGATCTCTCTCTCTGTCAAATTAAAAAAAAAAATCTTAAAAAAATCATTAAGCAGTAATCACATTATTATAGCTATGTAAGTATGGTATATCATTGCATGGGTATATGTACTATATTGGAATTGCCACTCTTTTTATAGAGTTGGGGAGTTTATTTATTTTATTTTTATTTTTTTAAAGATTTTATTTATTTATTTGACAGACAGAGATCACAAGTAGGCAGAGAGGCAGGCAGAGAGAGAGAGAGAGAGAGAGAGAG
>NC_081565.1:68121884-68135051 GCF_022355385.1 Mustela nigripes | reverse complement strand
AGGCAGAGAGGCAGGCAGAGAGAGAGAGAGAGAGAGAGAGAGAGGGAAGCAGGCTTCCTGCGGAGCAGGGAGCCCGATGCCGGGCTGGATCCCAGGACCCTGAGATCATGACCCGAGCCGAAGGCAGCAGCCCAAACCACTGAGCCACCCAGGCGCCCCTAGAGTTGGGGAATTTAATTGTCTTTCCATTTTTAGGGAAGTTTTTCACCTTTATCTCATTATTACATTCTTTCAACTTATTAGGGACAGTATCAAATCTTTTGAATATTCCCTTTTCCTAAATACCTCTTTTTTTTTTTTAAATAGGCATTTATTAAGTTAAAGATTTTATTTAGTTGTCAGAGAGAGAGAGAGGGCAAGTGTGCACAAGCAGGGGGAGGGGCAGAGGGAGAGGGAGAAGCAGGCCCCCTGCTGAGCAGGGAGTAGATGAGGAGCTCAATTTCAGGACCCTGGGGTCATGACCTGGGCTGAAGGCAGCTGCTTAACCAACTGAGCCACCTAGGCATCCCAATATTAGACATTTACATTCACAGAAAAATTGAAAAGATAGCACAGTGTTAAACATCCTACGCTTAGTTTTCCTATTAACCTCTTACATTATTAGGATGGTACATTTGTTACAATTAATGAACCAACACTGCTACATTTTTCCTAACTATGAGTCCATATTTTATTCAGATTTTTTAGCTTTACTGAATGTCTTTTGCTCCTCCAGGATGCCACTTTATGTTTAGTTGTCATGTCTCCTTAGGCTTTTCTTGGCTGTAACAGTTTCTACCACTTTCCTTGTTTTTGATAACATTGACAGTTCTGAAGAGTGCTGGTCAAGTGTTTTGTCAGATACTCTTCCAGTGGAGTTTTTGTAATGTTTTTTTTTTCCTGATTATACTGAGCCTAGAGGAGTTGGGGAAAAAGACCACAAAGTGTCATTTTCATCACACCATATTAAGGATGCCTACTACCAGCATGATTCATCCTTGCTCACATTCACCTTGATCATCCGGCGGAGATAGTGTTTGTCAATTTCTCCACTATAGAGGTATTCTTTCTCTCTTCCCACAACATCCCATACTGTATGCTTTGGAAAGAAGTCCACTATGTGTAACCTACATGTGAGAAGTGGGGATTTATGATCTCTTTCTTGAGAGCAGAGTATCTGTATAAATTATTCAAAATTCTTCTGAATGGAGATTTATCTCTTCTCTCTCATTAATTTATTCAACCATATCAGTACAAACTTATGGATATTCATTTTATACCGTGGGTTATAATTCAGTATTACTTTATTTTGTTGTTCAAATTGTTCCAGCTTTGGCTATTGGGAGCTCTTTCTCTCAGCTCCTGTGTCCCTTTGACAAATCCCAACTTAAAAAAAAAATACTTCTGTACTTTCTGATACTATGAGTTGCTCTAAACTCATATAGTTCTTGCTCTTGACCTAGGATCAGCCGTTTCTCAAAAAGCTCTGTTTCTTTTTATTAGAGAGTGGTATTAGGAGTAAAGATTGAGACACTGGGTGTTAGGTACCTCTTTTCAGTGTCATTGCTTGAATCTATTCAGTATTTTCTAAGCCTGCCTTTCAGCTTTCATCCTAGATTATCTCCCATTTATCTCCTGACTTGTATCTATTCTTTCCGAGATCTGATTTTATATGCTCTAATGTTCGTGGGAGTACATCCTCAAGTAGCTTTCTAAAAATGAGGTATTTGAGGTAAATTTTCTAAGTCTGGCATATTTTAAAACTTCATATTCTATCTACACTTATTCTTTTTTCTCCTTCCAAATTTTTATTTAAATTCTAGTTAGTTAACATATAGTGAAATACTGATTTCAGGAATAGAATTTAGTGAGTGTTCACTTACATATAACACCCAGTGCTCATGATCACAAGTGCCTTCCTTAATACCCATTGCCCATTTAACTCATCCCCACCCAACTCCCTCCATCAACCCTCAGTTCTCTGTCATTAAGGGTCTCTTATGGTTTCCCCTCTCTCTCTCTCCTTCTCTTTTTTTCCTCTTCCCACATGTTCATCTGTTTTATTTCCTAAATTTCACATATGAGTGAAATCATATGGTATTTGTCTTTCTCTGACTGACTTATTTCACTTAGCATGATATATACTCTAGCTCCCTTCACGTCACTGCAAATGGCAAGATTTCATTCTTTTTGATGGCTGAGTGGTAGTCCATTCCATATATATACATATATATATGTACACACACACACACACACACACACACACACACACACATACCACATCTTCTTTATCCATTTATTAGTCAATGGACTCTTTCCATAGTTTGGCTATTTCTATAATTTGGCTCTTGTCAAAAATGCCACTATAAACATTGGGGTACTTGTACTCTTTGACTCTATATTTTTTATCCTTTGGGAAAATACCTAGTAGTGCAACCGCTGGATTGTAAGGTAGTTCTATTTTTAACTTTTTGAGGGACCACTATAGCATTTTCCAGAGTGGCTGCCTCAGTTTGCATTCCCACCAACGGTCTAAGAGAGTTCCCCTTTCTCTGCATCCTCACCAACACCTCTTGTTTCCTGGTGTTGTTAATTTTAGCCATTCTGACTAGCGTGAGGTTGTAGCTTATTGGGGTTTTGATTTGTATTTCCTGGATGATGAGTGATGCTGAACATCTTTTCATGTCTGTTAGCTATCTGCATGTCTTCTTTGGAAAAGTGTCTATTCATATCTTCCCCTTCCTTCCTGCCTGCTTTCCTTCCTTCCTTCCAAGATTTTACTTATTTAGTTGTCAGAGAGAGAAAGATAGCACAAGCAGGGGGAGTGGCAGACAGAGGGAGAAGCAGGTTCCCTGCTGAGCGAGCTTCTGCCCATTTCTTAACTGGAGTATATGTATTTTGGGTGTTGAGTTTGATAAGTTCTTTATAGATTTTAGATACTAACCCTTTACCAGATAAGTAATTAGCAAATATCTTCTCCCATTCTTTAGGCTGCCTTCTAGTTTTATTGATTATTTCCTTTACAGTACAGATTTTCCTTAAGTCTAGCAATCCTTGTATCCACTTACTTTTTTAAGAATGAGGCAGTACAAAGATTGACTTTGAACTTTGTATACCTGGGTGGACTTCTAGGACTACAGTGCCCAGTTCATCTGCCCTAGTTCTTCTTAGGTGGTCCGATAAATTTCTTCATAGAAAACAGCTTTTTAATTTATTATTATTATTATTTTTTGCCTAGAAGATAATCACCTGCCTGATAAATATTTTGCTCTCTGGATTTTGAGAGGAGAGTAGGTGCTTTCTATATGCTGGCTTTACGTAATATCCCTGCTTTCAGACCCCACTCTTTATCCTGTGTCCTTCCTAACTAGAATTTCCTAGTTCTAAACATTTTGGGTTTCTCTAGATAAAGTTGATGCTCTCTTTCATGATCATTTTTTTCTGGTCAAAATATATTCTAAGTAGTGGTTCCTCCTGCTCTCCTCATCAGTTATTAATCCTCCATCCTCTTTCCCTTTCCTAGAAATTTGTTAAAATCACTTGTTTGCTGGTGGGTTTCCTTCCTTTCTCTTCAATGTTCTGGATTTTTACCCCAAACATAAATCTTACTGTTATTTAAATAAGGTCTTAGGAGAGACTAATAAAAAGCATACAGCTCATCATCTTGGAGAGGAAAAAATAATCTCATTTAAATCTTAGAACAACCCTATGCCTCTATTTTACAGTTTTAGAAACACTGGCACAAGCAAATAACCTATTTAACAAAGGAGTGGGGATTAAATCCCAGGAAATCCACTCCAAAGCTTCCTGCTCTTGTTTTCTCTTTAAATTCACTACAGTGAAATCCTAAGGCATTTAGGAACATCCTAGGAGATAACAGAAATATTGTATTTTGGACTATTTCATTTAAAAGACCCAGAAGATATCTGGTTAAGTACATGGCTGCTAATTAACTAGTTTGGCAGATGATTCTGAAATGTATCAGGTTATCTCTTATTCCACTTTGCATCGTCTTATTCAATCATTAATTACTATGTATTATTTGACTTATTTAGGATCTGTTTTATCTGTTTTGGTTTTTTTTTTTTAAGATTTTATTTATTTATTTGTCAGGGATAGAGGGAGAGAGAGCGAGCGAGCACAGGCAGACAGAGAGGCAGGCAGAGGCAGAGGGAGAAGCAGGCTCCCTGCTGAGCAAGGAGCCCGATGTGGGACTCGATCCCAGGACACTGGGATCATGACCTGAGCCGAAGGCAGCTGCTTAACCAACTGAGCCACCCAGGCGTCCCTGTTTTGGGTTTTTTTAAAAAAAGACTATTTATTTATTTATTTATTTTAGAGAGAGTGAGAGAGAGAGCTTGAGTGGGGGAAGGAGCAGAGGGGAAAGACAGGGAGGGGAAAAGAATCTCAAGCAGACTCTGCACTGAGCACAAGCCCATCGCTGGGCTTAATCTCAAGACCATGAGATCATGACCTGAGCTGAAACTAAGAATTGGAGGCTTAATCAACTGAACCACCCCGGTGCCACTAAAAATGTTTTTTCAGAGAAGTGCAATGAAAAAGAACAATATCATTTGGAGAAATAAACAGTAATAGGAAAGTGAGGTGATTTAATGTGGCATCGTAAAATGTTTGTTCTTTCATCCTTTTCCCTCAAAGGGTTATTCTTTTTTTTTTTTTTTTTTCTTAAATGTGACAGAGAGAGCAGGTGTTGGGGGTGGCAGAGGGAGAAGGAGAAACAGGTTCCCTGCTGAGCTGGGAGCCCTAGGTGGGGCTCAATCCCAGGACCTTGGGATGATGACCTGAACCAAAGGAAAGCCCATTAACCTACTGAGCCACCCAGACATCCCCTGAAGAATTATTCTTAAGGGACTTCTATAAATGGAATGAATAAGATGGCCATGCTGATAGCTGGTTAACACTTTCCAGCAAATACTTCTTTGTAAACTCTTAGCTGAGACCTGTATGTTTGAATATTGTAATCTATATATTAAAAACCAGAAACCTGATTTTGAATATTCAGCATATATCCTGTCAACTGACCATTGAGTAAAGTCCTTGATTTTCTGTCCAGTTTTGCCATTGAGAATGAACAAGTCATATTCCTCAGAACCTCAGTTTCCTCATTTCTACAGTGAAGAGGCCAGACCAGATCATCTTTAAGACCTTATCCTTCCAACAAGTTTTGGTTCTATCATCCAGCCCTTCCTATTTTATTTTCAATAGTTCTTAATATGTCTTTTGATCATTATTTTATAGGTATCTGATTTACATATGGTTAAATACACAAATTTTAAATATATTCCTTGATGACAACCCAGCTTTCTTGAGATATAACTAACATATGATGAGATTCACCTGTTAATGTGTACAGTTCAGTGGTTTCTATTCTGTTTGTAACTTTTACCATAATCAAATTTAGAAAAACTCCATCTCCACAAAAAAGAAAACTTGTACCCATTAGCAGCCACTCCCGGTTCTTTTCCTCCCTCCTTCCCTCTCAGTCCTTGACAACCTCTAATCTATTTTCTATCTTTATGTATTTGTTTATTCTGGATCTTTTATATAAATGAAATCTCATAATATGTAGTTTTTTGTGACTACCACTGCTATGGTACATGTGACTCTTGATCTTGGGTGACTGGCTTTTTTCATTTAGTGTAATGTTTTTAAGGTACAGACATGTTATAGAAAGTACCCAAGGGTGCCTGGGTGGCTCATTCAGTTAAGTATCCGACTCTTGGTTTTGGCCCAGGTCATGATCTCATGGTTGTGGGACTGAGTTCTGAGTTCGGTTCTGAGCTGAGTTGGGTTCTGGGAGTCTGCTTGAAGGTTCTCTCCATCTGCTCCTGTCCCCACTTCCATGTGTATGTTCTCTTTCTCCCTCAAATAAATAAATAAATCTTCAAAAAAAAAAAGTACTGTTACGTTGTTCTTTTTTGTTGCCAAATAGTGTTCCATTTTATGTGTATATTACGTTTTTACTTTACCCATTCATTAGTTGATGGGAATTTAGGCTGATTCCACTTTTAAGTTATGAATCATGCTGCCATGAACACTTATGTGGACATATATTTTTCTTGATTAGATACCTATGATTGCAGGGTCATATGGTAGATTTGCTTAACATTTTGAGGCCTTGCCAAATTATTTTCCAAAGTGGTTTTAACATTTTACATTTCCATCAGCAATGTTTAAAGGTTTCCATTTCTCTACATCTTTGCTAACATTTTTTTTTTGTATTTTGGTTATAGCTTTCCTATTATGTGTGAAGTGGCATCTCATTGTTTGATGATTTTTTAAAAGATTTCTTTCTTTATTTGAGAGTGAGAGAGCACGCACAGCTGGACGGGAAAAAGGGAGAGAGGAACTCCAGCAGACTCTGCATCTAGCGGAGAGCTCAACACAGGGCTCGACCTCACACCCCTGAAATCACAACCTGAGCTGAAACCAAGAGTGAGACACTCAACCAACTGTGCCACCCTGCTGCTGTTCAGTGATTTTTTACACATCTATACCTTTGTGACCTCCACCCAGATAAAGATATCTGACATTTTCATTGTCCCTGAAAGTGTTTTTGCACCTTTTTTCAGTAAACAGCAGTTGTCTGTCCCTAAGTAACCACGCTTTTGACTTCTACTGCCATAGATTAGTTTTGGCTGTTCTTGAACTTAATAGAAATGGAGTCAAACAGTATATACAACTTATGCATCAAAGTACATGAATATTCATAGCAGCATTATTCATAATAGTTAAAAAGTAGAGGAAACTTAAATGTCTATTAACTGATGAATAGATAGATGACATATAGTAGATCTGTAGAATGGAATACTCTTTGTCCATAAAAAGGAAAGAAGTACTCACACACACTTTTGTATATGACTGCTTTTTACCAATGTAATGGTTTTGAGATGTATCCATGTGTGTGTCAACAGTGGATACTATTCCAGTGGATATTGGAGCAGCATTCCTTTTTATTGCTGAGCAGTATTCTGCTGCAAGTAGACCCTACACAGATCTTGACAAAAATGACACTCAAGAAGCATCTATGATTGTTTATAAAATCTCTTAGCAATCTAGGAACGGAAGGAATTTACCCAAAGTGATAAAAAGGATGTGCCAGAGGACTTTGGTAAGCATTAACACTGACTAGTAAAAACTTGAAAAGCATTCTCATTTATGTCAGGGGTGGGCCTTAGTTTGAATTACATTCATGGCTGTAAGAAACCAAACTCAAAATTTCAGTGACTTAACAAAATAGAATTTTATTTCTTGCTAATAGAACAGTATAATGTGGATATTCCTTATTAGCAGGGTGCTGTTCTGGAGCTCATTCAGAGACCCAGGCTTTTTTTTTTTTTTCTTCATTTTTTTTAGGTTTTATTTATTACCAGAGAGAGAGAGAGGGAGAGAGAGAGAGAGAACAAGCAGAAAAAGGGGATGGCAGAAGGAGAAGATAGGGACTCAATCCCAGGACCCTGGAATCATGACCTGAAGGCAGATGCTTAACCAACTGTGCCACTGAGATGCCCCTTCACAATTATTCTTTTATTTTTTTTAATTTTCAGCATAACAGTATTCATTATTTTTGCACCACACCCAGTGCTCCATGCAATCCATGGCCTCTATAATACCCACCACCTGGTACCCCGACCTCCCACCCCCCTCCCCTTCAAAACCCTCAGATTGTTTTTCAGAGTCCATGGTCTCTCATGGTTCAACTCCCCTTCCAATTTCCCCCAACTTCCTTCTCCTCTCCAACTCCCCATGTCCTCCATGCTATTTGTTATGCTCCACAAATAAATGAAACCATATGATAATTGACTCTCTCTGCTTGACTTATTTCACTCAGCATAATCTCTTCCAGTCCCGTCCATGTTGCTACAAAAGTTGGGTATTCGTCCTTTCTGATGGAGGCATAATACTCCATAGTGTATATGGACCACATCTTCCTTATCCATATGTCCGTTGAAGGGCATCTTGGTTCTTTCCACAGTTTGGCGACCGTGGCCATTGCTGCTATAAACATTGGGGTACAGATGGCCCTTCTTTGCACTACATCTGTATCTTTGGGGTAAATACCCACGAGTGCAATGGCAGGGTCATAGGGAAGTTCTATTTTTAATTTCTTGAGGAATCTCCACACTGTTCTCCAAAGAGGCTGCACCAACTTGCATTCCCACCAACAGTGTAAGAGGGTTCCCCTTTCTCTACATCCTCTCCAACACATGTTGTTTCCTGTCTTGCTAATTTTGGCCATTCTAACTGGTGTAAGGTGATATCTCAATGTGGTTTTAATTTGAATCTCCCTGATGGCTAGTGATGATGAACGTTTTTTCATGTGTCTGATAGCCATTTGTATGTCTTCATTGGAGAAGTGTCTGTCCATATCTTCTGCCCATTTTTTGATATGATTGTCTGTTTTGTATGTGTTGAGTTTGAGGAGTTCTTTATAGATCCTGGATATCAACCTTTTGTCTGTACTGTCCTTTGCAAATATCTTCTCCCATTCCGTGGGTTGCCTCTTTGTTTTCTTGACTGTTTCCTTGGCTGTGCAGAAGCTTTTGATTTTGATGAAGTCCCAAAAGTTCATTTTCGCTTTTGTTTCCTTTGCCTTTGGAGACATATCTTGAAAGAAGTTGCTGTGGCTGATATCGAAGAGATTACTGCCTATTTCTCCTCTAGGATTCTGATGGATTCCTGTCTCACATTGAGGTCTTTTTCCATATTGTGGCTCTGCTAGCCTTTAAGACACCAGAGTTCTCTGCAACTGTCCACCACAGCAAGAAAGAGTGGTGAAAGCATTCCTCTTTTTAACTAACTTTGCCTAGAAGTGACACAAATCATTTCTGTTTACAACTGCAATTAGACCCCATGGACTTTTGAATTTAAATTATCAACTAAATTTAAATTTAAATTATAAACTAAAATCATGAGTACATTTAATACTAGCTCAACCAATAGTTCCTTAATGAAGCTGTCTTGTAGAATAGTGAACCAGGTATAGTTTTGCTGAATTTCGAAGAAGAAAATAGAATACTTCAGTTCATGAGTTGGAAGGCCAAGCCAAAGACTGGAAGCACAATTTAACATTATAGTCAGAAGATATCCCATATTGTAGTAGCAACATTAAAACTGTGACTATAGCTTCTAAAAGCCTCACAGTTTTTAGACAAGCCCTAAACCTTGATATAATTTAGTATGAGTTGTTACATTCACCCTCACTTTACATTTCTTCCCTATTCTTAATGATTAGCTATATCCATGGTTCCCAAATTGTTTGCTGAAATATGCCAGACATTCCGTTGAACTAATGTTGAGAATATTTTACATTTTCAAGATGGACACAATTTATCTGTGGGGATTCCACACAAACTATGATATTAAGTTCTGAGCCTAACAATAGTAAACAGTAATTGTTGGGTATTTCTTTTAACCTGTGATGATTAGTTATGTTGAGCATCTTTTCTTGTGCCTGTTGGCCATTTGTACATCTTCTTCAGAGAAATGTCTATTCAAGTCCTTTGTTGATTTTAATTTGGGTTTCGTTGTTGTCGTTGAATTGCTGAGTTCTTTATATATCCTGGATATTAATCTCTTATTAGATATGTGATTTCTAAGTACTTTCTCCCTTTTTGTGGGTTGCCTTTTCACTTTATTGGTTGTGTCCTTTGATGCCCTGAAGTTTTTAATTTTGATGTAGTCCCATTTATTTTTTTCTTCTGTTGCCCGTGTTTCTGGTGTCATATCTAAGAAATCATTCTTGAACTCCAATAATGTTTTCTTTTAAGATGTTACATTTAGGTCTTTGATCTAAATTTTTCCATATGGTATGTATGTATGGTATATGAGGGTCCAACTTCATTCTTTTGCATGTGAATATCTGTTTTCTTTCTTTTAAGATTTTATTTATTTATTTTAGAGAGAGCACAAGTGGGAGGGAGAGGTATAGGGGGAGGGAAAGAGACAAACAAACTCTGTGCTGAGCTCAGAGCACCAGGTGGGGCTCACTCCCAGGACCCTGAGATCAGGACCTGAGCAGAGGCCAAGAGATAGACTCTTCACCAACTGAGCCACTGAGGCACCCCACCTGGTTTTCTCAACACCATTTATTGGAACAGTGCTGAATGGTCTTTGGCACTCTTGTCAAAAATCATTTGACTATGTATGTAAGGGGTTGTTTCTTTTTTTTTTTTTTAAGATTTTATTTATTTATTTGACAGAGAGAAATCACAAGTGGGCAGAGAGGCAGAGAGAGAGAGAGGAAGAAGCAGGCTCCCCACTGAGCAGAGAGAGCCCGATGCGGGACTCGATCCCAGGACCCCGAGATCATGACCTGAGCCGAAGGCAGCGGCTTAACCCACTGAGCCACCCAGGCGCCCCTGCAAGGGGTTGTTTCTGAGCTGTTTATTCTGTGCCATTGTTCTACATGTCTATCTTTATGACCATACCACTCTGTTTTGGTTACTGCAGCTTGGTAATAAATTTTGAAATCAGGAACTGTGAAACCTCTGATTTTGTTATTCTTTTTCAAGATTGTTTTGGCTATTTGGGGTCTTTTGAAATTCAAAATGAATTTTAGGATGGATTTTTCTCTTTCCACAAAAACGCCATTGGGATTTTAATAGAACAGTTCCTGGAATATTATAAATGTTAACTGCAATTATTACTGTCATTGTTACTATTATTAAGTTTAAAACTAATCTGGTGACCTGGAATTCCTATATACAGAACTTGAGGAAAAAATTACTGAAACAAACAAATAAATAAAATATATGACTTAAGCTCTTGTAAACTTTTTAAAAACTTAATTTTATTGAAGAATAATGTATGGTATATGTACATTATTATGTACAGAATATGTACAGTAAGTTGCATTCTTTTAAAGAATAATTTGTTGAATTTATATAGTTATATATACCTGTGAAAACACCACATAATTAAGATACTGAACATTTACATCATCACCCTTCCCCTTAAATTTCCTCATGTCTCTGTGTGGTCTATCCCTCCTGCTCCTGGCTTCAGGTAA
This sequence comes from Mustela nigripes, assembly GCF_022355385.1. Classification (NCBI taxonomy): domain Eukaryota; kingdom Metazoa; phylum Chordata; class Mammalia; order Carnivora; family Mustelidae; genus Mustela; species Mustela nigripes. Next base: position 68,124,040 of record NC_081565.1, on the reverse strand, counting down.
TCACTGGTCTGTTTTACGTCACTATATAGTAGTGTGCATTCTCTTGCATTTTATGTAAATGGCATCATAATGTGTTCTCTTTTTTGTGTCTGGCTTCTTTTACTCAGCATAATAGTTTGGAGGTTTATCCATGTTCTTTATCCAGACATATATTGAGATTTCATTAATTTTTGTTGTGAACATTTGAAGAGTATTCTTCTTGCCTTTTTTATACCTATACTGTTTTAAATAAAAGTTATACTATATGTAGTATATTTTGCCTTTACCACTTAACATGGGACTTTTTGTTTTAGTAAGTATAGAGTTATACCATTATTTTAGACAGCTATATAGTATTCTGTTGCATCAATGCACAATACACTGAAACTGGCCATTTAGCTTTAGGTGGTTTCCACTTTTGCTTTTTATGATTAATAGTACAGTGGACATTATTGTTCTAGTATCATTACACATTTCTCTAGTTATTTCTTTATGATAAACTCCAAGGAAAATTGCTGGCTCTTAAAAAAAACTAAGTTTTAAAGACTTTTGATACTTGTTGCCAAATCGCCTTCTAGCTCTTTTTTGTTTGTTTGTTTGTTTTACCAACTTTGTTTCTTAGGCATGTTACTTACACTGTTTGAACACCAGTTTCGTCATCCATTAGATGGAGATAATGTGAAATATATTATTTTAAAACAGCTACTACTGGAAAAAGAAAAGTTTTTCCAGTTCATGTTCCTACCTGGAGTGTTTAAGAGTTTGTGGCTTCTCAACCTCTATGAGAGGTTATGCTTACATAAGTTACTCCCATTAACGAAAGTCTTTGCTGATCAATCTGATCAAAAGAAAAAATACATCTTTCCTGAACTGTCTTTCATGATTATGGTCTTAAATAGTTTTCAAACACTGGCATGAACGATAGGACACCAAGTTTTTAGAGCATACTCTAAGAATTAGAAGTGAAAGACAGGTGATTATGAGAAGTAAATTCAATAAATTTGGTATATCTTTCTTTATGTATCTGAGAATTCATGCTGTTGGTATTCATTGTAACTTTGAAATTCAGGGCATCAGAGTCAGTATATTTAAAAGATACAACACAAATCAAGTTTAAAGATGTATTTTGCCATTTTTATTTTTCCATAATGGCCTGGCTCTTTATGGAACCTGGATGCTAATGAAGTGAAGCTGAGTTGCAGAAGCCAGATTTATTTAATCTGTGTGTGTGTGTGTGTGTGTGTGTGTGTGTGTGTGTCTGTGCTCGCGCGCACAGAGCTAAGATGTTTTCATTAGGTTATATTTCCAGGAAATACACATTGTCAGATGGCCCCTGGTAATTTTACATTATCAGCATCACTAAATGTAATCAAGCTATTTACTCAAGAGCTTTTAAACATTTTAACACTTAACTATGAATGGAGGTAGGGGAAGTAGGAGTAGAAGGTGGAAAGAGAATGGGAAAGAAGTGTATTGAGTGTTTCTGTTTTGGCTTTATTCTTGGAGTTCAAAGACTTTCTGAAGGGAGAACGAGTTCCTGACTCCTCTCTTCCTGTGATGGAATAGAAATGGGTACCATTTCCCTGTTGGGGCACCAAGAAGGAAGCTCCGGGCTATCTTCATCTTACCCCACCATCATGTATGTGACAAAAACAAAACAAAACAAAAACAAAACAAAACAAAAACAAAAAGCAATCCTTCTCTCTCCTCCGCCATTCTGCAGACTTAAGAAGTTGTTCTATTAAAATGCCTTTACATCTTAATGTGAGTGACAGTAATAAGGCATTCAATTTTCAACTCCTTAATAAAGTTGTTTACTGACTGGTGACCCAGTACTGATAAATATTCTTTTGAAAGAGGAAAAGTCTGATTCAGTGTCACAGGGGAGAGAGAACTTTGAGCTTTGATGTGGTAGTATTAGAGCATGTGTCCTTGGCAATTCTCCAATGTCTTTGATCCCCAGTTTTCCCATATATATTACATATATATATGTTTATTTATGAATTTTACTTAAGAAAGAGATGCATTGCACACAGTTTATAAATTATAATAAAATAAAAATACTCTTAAAAATACTTAAAAATACTCTTTTTTTTTTTTAAAGATTTTATTTATTTATTTGACAGAGAGAAATCACAAGTAGATGGAGAGACAGGCAGAGAGAGAGAGAGGGAAGC
>NC_081565.1:68110173-68121784 GCF_022355385.1 Mustela nigripes | reverse complement strand
AAATACTCTTTTTTTTTTTTTAAAGATTTTATTTATTTATTTGACAGAGAGAAATCACAAGTAGATGGAGAGACAGGCAGAGAGAGAGAGAGGGAAGCAGGCTCTCTGCTGAGCAGAGAGCCCGATGCGGGACCCGATCCCAGGACCCTGAGATCATGACCTGAGCCGAAGGCAGCGGCTTAAACCACTGAGCCACCCAGGCGCCCTTAAAAATACTCTTAAAAAAGATTTTATTTATTTATTAGAGAGAGAGAGGTTTAAAAAAAAGATTGTATTTATTCATTGGAGAGAGAGAGGTTGGGGGTGGTGCAGAGGGAGAGGGAGAAGCAAACCCTCCACTGAGCAGGGATCCTGATATCAGGCTCCATCCCAGGACCCTGGTAACATAACCTGAGCCAAAGGCAGATGCTTAACTGACTGAGCCACCCAGGTGCCCCAGAAAATACTCTTTATTTAAATTCCTTATAGCCAACTGATTCTCACAAGATGCTGATTTTTGTTAAATGCATGCATCCATAACCAACCTATGGTTGCAACTCAACCATGATTTGACAATTTTTGTGCTATTTGTAATCTAACAGCTACAGATAGATATGGCACACTTTTAAGTCTAGTCTGTGTTTTTAACATTTTATGCAACACTTCTAAATTCTAGACAGACAACAAACACAATAAGGACAGACCTGATTTGCCAGTTTCCATGGTTTAAATATTTTCATTGTGGTTCATTTAAGCTGCTGACATGATGGCACTGAATATGGAATTGGGAAGGGATATAAAGAGTACACTATATTGTTTTTAGCAAACAGATAAAATAGATATAAATAACTTCCCAAAGCATAGATAATAGTAAAAATAATTAGGAATTGAAGAGTTTTGGATCTTTGTTATTTTTATTTTTAAATATAATTTTATTTTAAATTTTATTTATTTATTTGACAGACAGAGATCACAAGTAGGCAGAGAGAGAGTGAGAGAGGGAAGCAGGCTCCCTGCCGAGCAGAGAGCCCAACGTGGGACTCGATCCCAGGACCCTGAGATCATGACCTGAGCCGAAGGCAGTGGCTCAACCCACTGAGCCACCCAGGCGCCCCTATTTTTAAATATAATTTAACTGTAAATTTATATAAATTAACTTTTTAAAAGATATTATTTATTTTAGAGAGAGAGGGAGAAGGGGGAAAGAGTACAGGAGCAGGAAATGGGGCAGAGGGAAGGAGAGAGAATCTCAAGCAGACTCCTCGCTGAGCTCAGAGCCTGACATGGGGCTCGATCTCATGACTCTGAGATCATGACCTTGGTTGAAACCAAGAGTTCTTCCTTTAAACAACTAAGCCACCCAGGCATCCCTATATAAATTAATTTTTAATAATGGTATGTTAAATAACTGGCTTATAATATTCCTGAAAGTTACAATGAGCTCTTGTGAGCTGGTAGGAGTTGGCCATAGCAAACCACTGACTCCTTCCCAGAGGCCTCCATGTTCTTGCTCCAGTCTGGACTGGTTGATTTCTAGGATTACTGCAGGGTTATCATTTCAGGATTTCCCTTTTTAATATTCCTCTTATTTTCCTTTTTGCTTTATTACTTCCTCATCTTGCTGGAGAACACCTGCAAGTAACTTGCAAAGAAGTTACCTTTACATATGAAGTGGTTAAATTTTCTGAGTCCTTGCATGCTTGCTGACATCCTTATTTTCTTCTCATATATATATATATATTTTTTTTTTAAATTATTTTATTTGTTTATTTATTTGACAGACAGACATCACAGGTAGGCAGAGAGTCAGGCACAGAGAGAGGAGGAAGCAGGCTCCCTGCTGAGCAGAGAGCCTGATATGGGGCTCGATCCCAGGAGCCTGGGATCAGGACCTGAGCCTAAGGCAGAGGCTTTAACCCACTGAGCCACCCAGGCACCCCTATTTTCTCCCCTTATATTTAATTGAAAGTTTCAGTTGAAAATAATTTTCCCTCAAAAATTTGAAGGGCTTGCCCTGTTGACTTTTAGAAGGTTGGGCTGCTGTTAAGCAAATGGGTGCATACTTTCTCGCACTCTGGAAGATTTTAGGATCTTTTCTTCATCTTGGCGTTCTGAAATTACATAGAGATGTGTGTAGGCCTATGTCTTTTTTCATTTATTTTGTAAGATACTTGGTGGGGCTTTTCAAAATGAAGATCAATGTCCCTCTTTTTACATAGGATCTTTGATAATCTTCTCTCCTCTGTTTTTCTCTTTTTTTCCCAGAGCCTTATCAATCAATCAACCAAATGTGAGGCTTCTCAGATTGACTCTCTCTCTCTCTTTTACACGTCTCATATTTGTTCTATATTGTCTTTTGTTCTTGATCCTGGGAGATTTTCCTCAATGTACCTTCTCTCTCTCTCTTTTTTTTTAAAGATTTTATTTATTTATCAGAGAGAGAGAGGGGGAGAGAGCGAGCACAGGCAGGCAGAATGGCAGGCAGAAGCAGAGGGAGAAGCAGGCTCCCTGCCGAGCAAGGAGCCCGATGTGGGACTCGATCCCAGGACGCTGGGATCATGACCTGAGCTGAAGGCAGCTGCTTAACCAACTGAGCCACCCAGGCGTCCCCTCAACGTACCTTCTAACTCGCTACTAAATTTCAGTGTAGTTTCATTTCCAAAGTGATTTCTTATTTATAAATTGTTTTCTTCTCACAGCATCTTTTTCTTTTCTTTTCTTGTCTTTCCTTTTCTCTTCTTTTTTCCTTTTCTTTTCTTAGCATCCTTTTATTTTATGGACCCAATATTTTCTGAAATCTCTCTAAGAATATGATTATAACTCTAAAAGCTTTTTTCATCCTTGAAAAAAGGAGGAAAAACTGATTGAAAAAGAAATCACTTGTCTTTATATTTCCCAAGGCCAATTTTTCTTCTTTATTTTGATTTTTTCTTCACATTTCTAAACTTGTGATTTTTTTCCTCACATTTCTAAACTTGATAGTATATTGATTTCTACTTTGTGTAATTAATAAAATAATATAATTGGACTAGTGACAAAATATGTATATTTAAGGATATTCACACAGTTTTATTTTTAGTAATAATGATAGCCAGTATATATTGAACACTTTTTATGTGCCAGGCATATGTTTATGAGCTCTAGAGCGCATATATTTGTGCATTCTACATTTTTATTTATTTATTTATTTATTTATTTATTTATTTATTGCACTCTACATTTTTAACCTCAATTGTCACAACAAACATTTGAAGTGGATATTATTATATTCCCATTTTTTAGATGAGGAAACAGATCCAGTGAGGTTAAGCAACTTGCCCTTGATTGCGCAATTAGTAGGTGGCAAGATTCTGACTCAGGCTGGGATTCAGAATGAGTGTGTGGGGTTTTTTTGTTTTGTTTTTATTTTTATTTATTTATTTACTTTAAAAAAAAAAAGTTTTTATTTATTTGACAGAGAGAGATCACAAGTAGGAAGAGAGGCAGGCAGAGAGAGAAGAGGAAGCAGGCTTCCTGCCGAGCAAAGAGCCTGATGCTGGCCTTGATCCCAGGACCCTGAGACCATGACCGGAGCTGAAGGCAGAGGCTTTAACCCACTGAGCTACCCAGGCACCCCTCGTTTTTTTTTTTTTTTTTTTTTTTTTTTTTTTAAGTAGGCTCCATTCCTACTATGGAGCCCAGTGCAGGGTTTGAACTCACAACCCTGAGATCAAGACCTGAGCTGAGATCAAGAGTCAGAAGCTGACTGAGTCACCCAGGTGCTTAACCATGTTAAGTGTTCTTAACCACGAATAATGCTTCTTTGCCTCTTGCCTCTCATATTTAATATTCTCTCATAATGATAATAATATTAACCCCACTTCTCCCTATGCTTTTCTATGTTTTTGTGTTTTTTCTTTTTCTTAATCAAACCTATTAAGTGTTATTATTTAATTATTTTCTTTAAAAGACAAACTTTTGTTTTTATTTTTTTGATCTGCTCTATCATAGACTTTTATTTTCCATAAATTCAACATTTATGTTTATTTAGTTCTTTATCTTTTATATTTTAGATTTGTCTTACTGGTTTCTAGCTTTTAAAATTATGCAACAAGTTCACTTAGTTTTAGGCTTTTTTATTTTCTTATAATTGTACCTTGAGTGTTCTGTTTTGCTGTACTCCATATGAGATATTATATTCTATGTTCTGTATAGTTTTCTCATTGTTGTTAATTTCAAAATTATTTTTATTCAAATTCTTTATATTCATATTTTTAATTTTTAAAAATATTTATTTATTTATCTGACAGAGAGAGAGAGAGAGAGCACAAGCAGGCAGGGAGAGGCAGAGTGAGATGAGATGGAGAAGCAGTCTCTTTCCTAAGCAGGGAGCCCAATGCAGGTCTTGATACCAGATCCCAGGACCCTGGGATCATGACCTGAGCCAAACCCAGGTGCCCCATATTCATACTTGAAAAAAAAAATTATTTATTTATTTGAGGGACAGCAAGAGCAAGAGTGGGAGCAGAGAAGAGGGAGAGAATCTTAAGTAGATTCCATGCTGAGTGTAGAGCCCGATGTGGGGCTTGATCTCAGGACCCTGAGATCATGACCTGAGCTGAAATCAAGAGTCAGATACTTAACTTACTGAGCTACCTGGCCACTCCATTCATATTCATACTTCTAAAGTTACATATTTTGTATAATAATTTCTGAGATAGATCAATTAAAAGTCCTCAGCTATGATTGGGATTTATCTATTCCCTTATATTTTTGTTGATTAGGTTTTTTTTTTTTTAAGATTTTATTTATTTATTTGCTAGAGAGAGATACAGTGAGAGAGGGAACACAGTAGGGGGAGTGGGAGAGGGAGAAGCAGGCTTCCTGCTGGGCAGGGAGCCGGTGCAGGGCTCAATCCCAGGACCCTGAGATTATGACCTGAGCCGGAAGGCAGACGCTTAACGACTGAGCCACCCAGGCGCCCCACATTTTTAGTTTTTTTTTTTTTTTAAAGATTTTATTTATTTATTTGACAGACAGAGATCACAAGTAGGCAGAGAGAGGAAGGGAAGCAGGCTCCCTGCTGAGCAGAGAGTCCGATGTGGGGCTCGATCCCATGACCCTGGGATCATGACCTGAGCCGAAGGCAGAGGCTTTAACCCACTGAGCCACCCAGGCTCCCCACGTTTTTAGTTTTTAAAAGTTACATTACTAAGTACAAAAAGATTGGTGACATAATTTCTTCTTAGAATTTTCAAATGATTATGTAGTAGCCCTTTTTTATTAAGTTTGATGTTTTTTCCTTTGAGTGTTATTTTGTCTGACTTTAATAGTGCTGTATCTGCTTTCTCTTTGATAGCATTTTATTCTTTAATCCTTTTAAAATATTTACTTTGAAATATTTTTAGACTTGCAGATAAGTTGTAAAAGAATTAAAAAAATTTCCTCACAGTTGACCCTTGAGCAATATGGGTTTGAATGGCATGGGTTCACTTATATGTAAATTTTTTTATGTATACATATATATATAGTACAGTACACTAATGTATTTTCTTCTATAATTTTCTTATAATATTTTCTTTTGTGTCACCTACTCTATTGTAAGAATACAGTATATAATACATGCAATGTACAAAACACATAATGCATTAATCAACTACTTATGTTATTGGTAAGGCTTCTGGTCAACATAGGCTATTAGTATCTGAGTCCTCGGGGAGTCAAAAGTTACACACAGATTTTCAAGTGCACAAGGGTTCAGTGCCCCAGCCCTTGAGTTGTTCAAAGGTCAACTGTATACTCTTTACCCAGAATCCCCAAATGTTAATTAGCATTTTACCATTGCTTTATCCTTGCATGTGTGGGGTAAAGACAAATACTTTTCCCCCCTGAAATTTGGAAGAGTATGTTGTGGACATGATGCCCTTTTATGCCTAAATAATTCTTTATTTATTTCTTAAAAAACAAGGACAAAAAGTACAATTATCAAAATAAGGAAATTAATATTGGTATAAAAATTATTCTCTAATCTGTAAATTTTATTGATGTTTCACCAATGTTTTCATTAATATTATTTAGCAAAGAAAATAACCTTTTCTCTGATAAAGGATCTGGTCCAAGTTTACCTGCTGTAGTTAGCTGTCATTTCCATTACTTTTTTCTTTTTTCTTTTTTTTTAAGATTTTATTTATTTATTTGACAGAGAGAGAGTCAGCGAGAGAGGGAATACAAGCAGGGGGAGTGGGCAGAGGTAGAAGCCGGCTTCCTGCAGAGCAGGGAGCCTGATGCAGGGCTCCATCCCAGGACCCTGGGATCAGGACCTGAGCCCAAGGCAGCCGCTTAAAGACTGAGCCACCCAGGCAATCCTACTTTTCGTCTTTTTGCATGATTTTGTTTTAGATGTGTCTCCCGTGAGTAGAATAGAGCTGGATTAATTTTTTTAACTCACCCTAAAATCCTTGAATTTTATTATGATAATGTAACCCATTCACATTATTGCTGTTACTAATTGATTTGTATTTTCCCTGACATCATTTATATTTTCTGCTTATTTAATGTTATCTTATTGTTTCTTTCCTTCTTTGTTTCTCTTTTCTATCTCTTCTGAGTTAATATGTTTTCTTTGTTCAATTTTTTTTTTAGTTATTTGAAGATTGAGTATTCTTGTTCTATTCTTATAATGGTTACCCTTAATTCTTTAACATATATACTTAAATTTTTATTTTTTTTTCTTGGAACCCAGGATTTATAATTATCTACATTTCCCCCTTAACAAGATAATGGTTCTAGCAAGCCCTGTCTTACTTTTTCCATCCTTTTCTGCTATCTCTGATATTGAATTCACTTAAGATTTTTATTTCCAGATTGTCATTTAAGAAACAATAAATAAATCATTAAGTTTATACTTTTTAATACTTAACTGGTTTTTTGCTCACCCTTGTTTCATATATCCGTGTTTGTATTCTTCATTTTGTTAGACTTGGCCTCCAAGTAATTCATTCTGTAATAATCTGATGTTGTTAGCTTTTCTAAGTTCCTGAATATGTGAAAATGGTTCTCATCACTCCCCCCCCCATTCATACTGAATGCTAATTTTGTTGGGTATATAATTCTAGATTAAAAATTTCCTTGAGATGGGGCGCCTGGGTGGCTCAGCGGGTTGGGCCGCTGCCTTCGGCTCAGGTCATGAGCTCTGAGTCCTCGGATCGAGCCCCGCATCGGGTTCTCTGCTCAGCGGGGAGCCTGCTTCCTCCTCTCTCTCTGCCTGCCTCTCTGCCTCCTTGTGATCTCTCTCAATAAATCTCTCTCAAATAAATAAATAAAATCTTTAAAAAAAAATTTCCTTGAGAAGTCTGTCTTCTAGCATCCAGATGGCTAATGAGAAGTCTTACTTCAATCTGATTTTTGCTCCTTTGTAAGCGAAGTGTTTTTTCACTCTTTTACTTGGTGTTCTACAGTTTCACCATGGTGAGTTTGAATATGGGTCTTAAAAAAGTCATCTTTTGGGCACTTGTCAATTTCAGTTTGAAGACTTGTACCTTCCTTCAGCAGTTGGAAATAGTTTGAACCACCAGGAACTTCCTATTACTTAGAATATCATTATATGTCGTCTCCTAACTAACCTCTTTCATCTGTTTATGTTCTCCACAAAACAGCTAAAGTGCCTTAGAAAAAAAATCTTTATTATGGAAAATTTCAAACACATAAAAGTGGAGAGAATGGCATGATCAGTCTCCATGATCCCTTTTCCAGTTGCAACAGTTATCAGCTCAAAACAGTTTTATTTCACCTTTATCTTCCTTTCTTACCCATCTGATTGTTGTGAGGCAAATCCCAGATATCACATCATTTCATATGTATATATTTCTCTGTTTTGAAAAATATAACCAGAATGCTATTAATACATTTAAAAATGATATAGTCAGATATCCAGCTAGTAATTAAATTTTTCTACTTGCCCCATTTAAAAAAAATATATTCAAATCAGTGTCCAACTAAGATCCATACATACAAATGGTCAATATGTTCCTTTGTTCTGCTTTAATCCATATGACTTGATCCTCTCCTCCCCCATATTTCTTTAAGTTTGTTGACTGAATAAATCAGGGTATTTATTATATAGAGTGTTTTATAGAATAGGTTTGTGATTCATGATGATTTCTTAGATCCATTAATTCATTAGGGTTGCAAAAATGTTATTTCATTTCTATAATTCCTCCTTTTTATTAGCTAGAATACTTCTGTAAAAGAAACTTTTTTGTACTCATTAACTATTTAGTTACACTGAGATACAAATTATATAGGAAAGACAGGATAAATGCTTGGTTTTTTTCTCTTTTATTTTTCTATCAGTTTCAAAATAATGAACTGTCTTCCTAACATCCTTCAGTGACTGGTGAGCTATTTTTCATTTTTAAATTATTTTCTGTTATCATTATAAACTTAATGGATTTGAATGTGTGATGTATTCCAATCCACAGTAGTTATTCTTATTGAAATGCAAATTGTTCCATCTTTGACCAGCACCCTTCTTTTTAGAATGGCTCCTGAACCATTTATTTATTGATGAAATCTGTGTGTGTGTGTGTGTGTGTTTTAAAGATTTGTATATTTATTTTGGAGAGACAGGGGGCTTGAACAGGGAGGGGGCGGAGGAAGAGGGAGAGGGACAGAAGCATATATTCTCTGCTGAGCAGAGAACCTGATGCAGGGCTTGATCCTAGGACCCTGAGATCATGACCTGAGCTGAAATCAAGAGTCAGTCACTTAACAGATTGAGCCACCCATTTGTCCCCAGGGTGGTTCTTATGCACTTTTGATATGACTCTGGTAGACTTTGACAGCTTTGGTAACAAGATATTCCAGGCTCATCTTGTATCTTCATTGTCTTAGACCTGGAATAACCATTACTATCAGAAGCCCTTGCTTCTTTTAGTGGAAAATGGTATCTAGTGACCATCATCAGGGCACCAGGAGCACTCTGCTATAGAGTTTATTAATTTTTCAAGTATTGTCAAGTTCAAGACCAGGAAAATTTAATACCTTTTTTTGTAAGATAAAATACATTATGAGTGGTGGTGAGCGCTGAGTGTTGTATGAGACTGATGAATCACAGATCTGTACTCATGAAGCAAATAATATATTACATGTTAATAATAAAAAATACATCAGCATGTTTGCAGTTTAAATTTAGGACACAGGCTTTTCATTAATCTCTTGTGTTTTACTACTGTATATATTTTCTCCATGCCTCAAAAATCCCAGTTCCCATTGGCATCTCACCAACATAATAATTCAGTTGCTTTATTCCACAACATACACACAAGAGTCTCAATGTAACAATACCAAAACAACCACTGACAAAATAATTACTGAGAACAGTTTAAGACTTTAAATTTTGCTTAATTCTGTTTTCTTTCCAGTATATTGTACTAATGATCTATAGTTAAAATAGTTAAAATACATTTTATTTTATTTTATTTATTTATTTTTTTGGTTAAAATACATTTTAAAGCACTTGCAAATGTTCTTTCCTGTGTGGTCATGCCACAAACTCAGTACGTAGATAAATTTATTTTATTTTGCTTTCAATGGTTGGTTTTTAAATTAAATTTTATTTTATAGTTATGAAATACATTTACATAATATCAAGGTTAAATTAATAAAATAAGATGTATTTAAAAAGTCTTCTTTTCTTTTTTTTAAATAGTTTTTTTTCTTTTTAAGATTTTATTTATTTATTTATTTGACACAGAGAGAGAGAGAGAGAGAGATCACAAGTAGGCAGAGTGGCAGGAAAGAGAGAAGGGGGAAGCCGACTCCCTGCTGAACAGAGAGCTGGATGTGGTGCTTGATCCCAGGACCCTGGGATCATGACCTGAGTCAAAAGCAGAGGCTTAACCCACTGAGCCACCCTGGTGCTCCAAAAAAGTCTTAGATTCTAAACTTGTTTCCTCCATCACCCTGTTCTCTCCCTCCCCATGTAGATAACCATTTTTAAAAATGTATCCTTCCATTAAAAAATAAATATGTATTATATATACTTAGCTTTGAAATAATATGTATACTGACATATATACATATATATGCATGTATGTGTGCAAATACAGATAAGATTTCTAGGTTCATCTATTAGATAAGTGGTAGCATATATATGCATACCTTGATCTTCTAGAAGTGTCAATATAGTTATGTTACTCACTCCTTGTTCTAGAACTGTTCAATAAGTTTTCATTGTTCTTAGGGTTAAAAAAAAATCTTCAAATGGTCTTCATGGCCTGGCATCTGTTTACTTGACTACTTCATTTTAAACCAAGCAACTCTCTTTACTCTGTGTACTGTAGCCACTTGAGGTTTCTTTCAGCTCCTTGAACATTCTCTGTTCTTTTTTGCATTAAGAAGCTTTTACATGATGTTCTCTCTATTTGGAAGGTTTTTTTCCCCCTCTCCCATCCAATTTAGATAATTTCTACTTATTCTTCAAATTTAAATTTAAAAGTCACTACTTCAGAGAAACTTTGTCTGCCTCATCAGATTAGAAATAGGTCCTCACTGTTATAAATTTTCTTAATATTTCATAGTTTCCCACAGTATTTATCATAGTTACAATTTAAAAATATTAATGAAAATTCAAACTTAGAAAAAGGTTGAGAGAATAGTATAATGGATCCCTGCGTTTATATCACTGAATTTTAACAATTGACTCAATTTCAGGCTTGTACGAACTATATACCATCCTCTGATTATTTTGAAGGAAATCTTAGACACCATAAAATTTAATTACTAAAATTTCGGCCTTATAATTATCATCTGATAACTAACTGTGAGCTCTGTTGTTCACTGACTAAATTCCCTGAGTTCAGGGATTTGATTGTCTTGTTCTAGCTCAATGCTGTGAATGAGTGGATTGTTACAGATTATTGGAGAAAACAGGAATATGCATTTAGCATATTGAGAATTCAGCACAGCATCTGTCATGTTCTCCCACAGAATCTTGGATTGTCTAGAATTAAGAACAATTAAGTGGATCCATTTCTTGCTGATTGATTACAGCCAAATGGATTAATGAAATTATGGTTTTTAGTGGTGCATTCTCCCCATGGTCTGCTCCTGTTCTATATATACGGATACATATATTCCATATCTATATATATTTGATCAGTGACTTGGATAAGTAGTAGAGAGGACAATTTTCTCAAATATGGGAGGCATTTTCCAATACTGGAAAACAGAATCAGAACCGAGAAATGATTTTGACAGCCCGAGGTGACAGACAAAACCAGTAAGAGAAATTTAGTATTAGTACTTAGGACCAAGAGACATAGTTGCAGGGGCTTATGGTGGGGAACATGTGGCTTAGCAGCAGCATGTGTTAAAAATACCCAGAGTCCACACTGTAGTCACTCTGGTGAGAAGATAATTCAGACTGGATTTTCAGCATCATAAGGGTAGTGCGACAGTTCTAGCCTTCCCACTTCCATTGGGTCCTGTGCTGACACTGTACTGAATGCAGAGCCCTACACCCCTCAAAAGTTTTTTTTTTTTTTAAACATTTTTTTTCTTAAGATTTTATTTATTTACTTGAGAGAGAGACAGTGAGAGAGAGCACATGAGCGAGGAGAAGGTCAGAGAGAGAAGCAGACTCCCCATGGAG
>NC_081565.1:68017774-68100173 GCF_022355385.1 Mustela nigripes | reverse complement strand
GGGGATAAAAATATATGTTTATAAAAAATAAAAAATTAAAAAAAAAAAGTAAGTTTGTCATGTTTGATAGAGAAAACATTGATTTTGACACATTATCTTAACTTATTGAGATAGCAGTCTAGTCACAGTGGTTCCAAGAACACTCAAATAATAAACAAATATAATCAGATGTTAATGATTGGGCTTTGAACATTATAGCCAATGACGCCATGCATGCCTATGATCTTGCTGATACAAAAGTACATCCATACCTTAGGGGCCACCAGATCATTCAGCACAGCTTCCTTACTGTGAACCTTTTTTTTGTTTTTTAAAGATTTTATTTCTTTATTTGAGTAGATCACAAGTAGGCGGAGAGGCAGGCAGAGAGAGAGAGAGAGAGAAGGAAGCAGGCTCCCTGCTGAGCAGAGAGCCAGATGCAGGGCTTGATCCCGGATCATGTCCTGATCCAAAGGCAGAGGCTTTAAGCCACTGAGCCACCCAGGCACCTCGACTGTGAACTCTTTGGAGCTGCCAATCTGAATACTAGTGATGATTTTTTTTTTTTTTTTTTTTTTTTTTTACAGCTCTGAGTATTCCTAGGGATCTCAGCGGGAATCAGAGAGACCAGGTCCACCCTAAGATGGATGGAGCTGCCATAATATGGCCAGTCTAGGCTTTGAGTCACAGCAGCTTTTCCCAGGAGTGGACGCTTCTCCACGAGGTTATGAACACACTGGGTCGTGGTTCTAGCATGGAAGTTTGTTACCCGGAACTAGAGGGTCCCTTCTCTCTTTGTGACTCTAGTGAGGGAAGGGAGGATGGGTAAGAGACAAAGAATGATGCTAGTGAGGAATCACCTCTACATATTGAATAAAAGAATGAATGTGATCATCTACAGGGAATAAGATGATGGGATGGAAGGGATTTTACATTTATAGAACAGTCTTGTAAATTTTATAATTTGAAAAGATGCAGGAGGGTTCTTCTTAATTTAGCAAGGCACGTGGTATGCAGCAGCCTGATGTAATGGAAGAACATTAACTTTGTAGCCAGAAAGACCTGTGTTTGAGTCCTGGCTTTATTCCTTTTTAACAAGTTACCAAATTTACCTTTCTGTTTCTTCATAGTAAAATGGGGACAAGAGAACTTACTTTGTCAAGTAGTTATACACATTCCATCATAGAACATGTAAGTTAGTTTCAGTTCCAACATCCACTTATTAATCTTTTACTGTGTGCCGATATTCCATTATATCTTTATCCTCAAGGAGTTTGATGTCTAGGAAGGAATTCTCTTCTTCATTCTCATTTGGGACAAGAAAACCCCTGAACACCCAACTTTTGCAGACTTGTGAGAGGACTTGCTGACTACTTTCCTGTCTGTGTTCTTTCAGATACTAGATCAGATCCTATGTGCAAGTGTTATTCCGGTCCGCCTGGAGTTAGCCACTAATGCTGGGCAAGCCACTTCTCTAAGGCAGGGTGCCATGAATGTGACCCCTTGACCTCTGGCCAATGGGCTTGGCAGAGGGAGCCCTTTGCAGCTGCCAGTCATGAGGCACGAGGGGCCTTGGACTCCTGACTCCAATAGTGATTCAGCCTGTCTCATCATCATCTCTTAATAAACTCTTCTCTTTGTTATTGTTGTTGTTTGCAGCTAAACATAGGATTGTTTAACTTTCAAATAGTCTCCCAGAGGGCAATGGTCCCAGACTGAGAACCCGAGAGCCCTGTGCTGAGTGACTGAGAACCCTAGAGCCCTGTGCTGAGTGAGTGACTTTCTTCTAAGCATTATCAAACAGTCATGAACAGTAATGACATTTGTCTACTTACTATTCCCATTACTTTTAGGGAGAATAAGTGGAGACATGCGTCCTTGATTAGGGAGACTGGAATTAATTGTGATGATTGGACTTGGAGTGTGAGTCCAGAGAAATGTTAAATTAAATTCTAACGGGAATGCTTTGGCAAAAGGATTGTAAATTAAAGCTTTAATATGTGTACTCTAGTTGCTTAAGTGATTGTCACATCATTTAAGCATTTAACGGCAGTGAAATTGTTCCTGTGTTATCTGTAATTTGTGATGAAGATCAGCACGTCCAGATCAGATTTGGGCTAATTGGAGCTCATCACCAAGGAAAGGACAAAACATTCTGACCAATACCTGGATTGTATAATAGACCTCGTTCCCTTCTTCAGTCTTTTTTCAATGCAGCAGAACATTTAGAAGGATCAGTAGGGATGAAGTCCGCTCCATTTCTAGGACTCTGTCAATATGAATCTTTCGAAGTTGGTGACTGACAGTTCATAGATGTATCTATTTCATACATGTGACCACTCTGTTCTCCAGGCAGGCCAGTCTGTCTTCTGCAGGGCTGATCTATGGTCCTCCTTGTCAGCCTTGCGCAAGAATTATCGCAGTGTCACAGGCATCAGTAGAATATTCCAGCTGACCTCTGTTAGGCCTTTGAGAAAAGATGGAAAACAAAAATAAAAACAAAGCAAAAATTGACAAGTGCCAAGGTACCTTCGGTGATTAACAATTTTCTTTAGACACTTTGTGATTCTGTTAAAATAGAAGCAGACCAGACAGAGATTAGCTAGCTTTGAGTAAGATAATGCGTAGAAGAAAGTCACTCACTCAGCACAGGGCAGTGGTCAATAAATGCAAGCTCTTATTACCTTTCTCGTTATTTTTTTGGAATGAATGTCACCTAATCCCCTACCTTCTCCCACTTTGGTCCTCAGGAATATCTGCCCTTTTCCTCTGAGCCTCAGTGGTATAAAGGTAAAAAACATTCATTCTCTTTCTAAGGACATTCTGCCCTGATGTTGAAGGTGACAGGACATAGTCAGTGGCCCTGGAAGCCCTCCTCCAGTTTCCAGGTAATTTTGCTGGGTCAGCATAGCCTGCAAATTGGCAGCTAGCTGGAAGATTGAGGTCATGTTCTGCGCTGGCCTACACTGGGGAATTGCTGTGTACAGCCAACGATCTTGCCTGGCAGTGAGCAGTTAAGAACAGCCCCGGACCCCACCTCGCAGCATTCCTTTCAACTGTGCACTCATCAACCAGCACTCAGATGCCCCACTAAGGGAGCCGGTCTTTGGATAGTCAAGGGCATTCTGTCCAAACATCATTATTCAGGCTAAACCAGAATTGCTATGTAGCTGCTTCTGTTCAACTCATTTTATAGATTGAAGAGGAGAATGTGGAACTTCTGTAGCTTCTAAATCAAATCTTATTTCAATGCCGATGACTCCTTATTCTAAATAGTATCATTTATATTCTATGCTTCAGACTTGACAGTTCTTTCTTTCTTTTTTTTAAGATTCTATTTATTAATTTGAGAGAGCAAGAGAGAAGGAGAGTGAGAGACAGCATGAGCAGGTGGGGGGCAGAGGGAGAGGGAGAAGCAGGCTGGCCACTGAGCAGGGAGCCTACTGTGGGACTCGATCTCAGGACCCTGAGATCATGACCAAGCTTAAGGCAGATGCTTAACCGACTGAACCACCCAGGTGCCCTAACATTTCTAGTAACGACCATTCCTGGTTTCTACCTTTTGTAAAGAAAGACATATGAAAGAAGGTGACTGGGGGTGGTTGTGGAAGCAGCCAGGCTACAGTGACTGAGACATGTTAGTGGTTACTGCTGCTGTTCTTCTAGTTCCTTGGGTTAGAGACGTGGGAGTTATTTTTCCCTCCCTGTTTCTTCTCCAACAAGCACTCAGGCACTAAGTTTGGGGATTCCTCCTGCTCAGTGCATTCCATGCCCACCCCTTCTATGCCCTTTGTACTATTCCTAATGTTTGTGGTTTTTATCTCATGCATGGAAGAATGTAGCAGTTTTGTTTTGTCCTGTTGACCTCATTTGTTCTGTTCTGTTGATCTCCATTTTGCCCGCTAGCAGATGAATCTTCATCAAACACCTCTGTCATGCCACTTTCTTGTCCTAGATCCCTCAATCCCTCCCTATTGTCTAGGGTAGTGATTCTTTTTTTTCTTTTAGCCTGGAAGACTAAATTTTATTAAAATGTTGTTACCCCTAAATTAGTTTAAATCAATTATTAAATTGATGAAACAATTGTTTAAAATAATTACAAAATGTAACTCCAATCCAGAATCAATCTGAATATTTTTAAATACTCAATAACTTTACTCCAAAATTAATAGGGAAGAAATTTCCCTATTATTGCTAATATCTTAATTTTGAAAAGGAAGAACAAAGAGGAGAGTTATCCATTCAGATATTAAGGCAGACTACAAAGCCATAGCAAGAAAAATATATGTGATACTGGTTTAAGAATAAATAGATCAATGGAATGGAACAGAGAATTTAGAAACAGACTTTGTATGCATGAGAATTTAATGTATGATCAAATGGCCCCAGAAATCAATGGGAAAAAGAGAGAGGGTACTGGAAAAACAAGCTCATTATGTGGAAAAAAAGAAAACTGGGTCCCTACCAAGTATCATGTTCAAAAGGAGACTTCAGGTATATAAAATAATTATAAGTGAAAGATAAAGCTATAAAATTAAACTGAGATAATGCTGGAGACTCGAGTCCACAGGGAATGGGACTTCTTAAATCTCCAAAGCAAAAACAAAAACAGAGGGTAGGGGGGAGAGAGAGGGAGAGAGAGAAGATTGATTATATAAAAATTAAGGATTTCTGGGGTGCCTGGGTGGCTCAAATGGTTAAGCCTCTGCCTTTGGCTCAGGTCATGATCTCAGGGTCCGGGGATTGAGCCCCATATGGGCTCTCTGCTCAGCAGGGAGCCTGCTTCCCCCTCCCCCTCTGCCTGCCTCTCTGCCTATCTGTGATCTCTCTCTCTCTCTGTCAAATAAATAAATAAAATCTTAAAAAAAAAATTAAAGATTTCTGTTCAATGAAGAAAATGTGGACAAAGTAAACAGATGATAAACCGGAAGAAAATATTTGCAGTGTTAAACTACAAGGAACTCCTGCAAATGATACTCTAGTAGAAAAAAATGCAAAGGGAAAAGAAGAAGCAATTCACAGAAGGAAGCAAATGACTATATCAGATATATAAACATATGCTCCAAATCATTAGTAATTAGTAATTAGTAAATGCAAAATAAAAGAAATAAAATAAAATAAAAATAATAAAATATTTAATAAATAAATACTAAAAATAAAATAAAATAAAAGGAACATCATTTTGCACTTATCACTTCGGCAAGCATCAAAAGAGTGGAAAGCACAGCCTGTGGGAGAATAGGAACCATCATACATCACTGGAAGGGGTATGGGGTATAGATTGCTACAGCTCTTCTAGGGAGAAATAACGGCAGTTTTTGACCAAATTAGGAATCTACATACATTACGACCAGAAGTTCCACTCTTGGCTCTGTGTCCCAGGGAGTTCTCATGGAGGTCTATGAGGTGGTTGCATTCAGACTTGCTCATCACAGCGTTATTTGTGGGAGTGGGGATGAGGACGTCATCCAGATGTGCACCCCTGAAGAACGGCTAATCACATGTCAAGGGTGCAACTTGTGGAATCCCGTGCAGTCATCAGAAACATCTGACCAGTTGCACACAGTTACACAGATAACTTAAAAACATAGCGCTGAGGGAGAAGGAAAACCTGGGGGCACGTGTGTGAGAATGAGGAATGAGACTGAAAGAATAAATACATAGAATACAACAAGAGCAGGACCCTTGCATGGACCAACAATGACAACACATCACAGAGAGGATAATTAGCTCAATCCTGTACCATGCAACGTCGTTCGCTGGATGCCCACTGTCATCTTCTCTCAGCCTCACGGACACTGTGGTTATGCTGAGCTTTTGCTGGGAAAAGTCTCTTTGAAAGGTCCTTGCTTTTGCCTGTACTGTAAAAGGTTAGGATTTCCTTCACTCCCGAGCTATTTTGGGTGGAACTGTCAGGCTGATCCAATTGAATTTATAGCTAGATATTTCTTTTCTGGTCTGTTGCTGACATATGGTAGTGATTCTCATCCCTCAGGGTACAACAGAATCATCTGGGAGGTTTGTTAAAAATTAGATGTCTCTTATAAGCAGGTGCTGAGGTTACAAAATAATCTATTCTCAAGGCCCACAGTGTAATGGGAAAGACAGGTAAAATAATGATAATCAAGGTTATTGCTGTTTATTTTCTATGCCAGTTATTCGGCACATCAAATGTATTGCTTTAGAGGAGATCCATTTTAGTTATCTTTTCATGTATATATAAAGACTTCTCTTTCAGTAGCTCAGAAATTCCTTGAAGGCAGAGATTATATAATATCACTCTGTTGCTCTCCTTAACCCTAAAACATTCAACAAAAAACTTGTTGGGTAAGTCAGTAGCATACATATGAGATACTCACTGGGAGCTTAAAAACACAGGACAGATCCATCAAAAACACTGGAAAACCTTAGAGACACAAGACTGGGTAAAGAAATTTTCTATCAGATTAGATACATAGTTTGAAGCAATAGAATCAACCATCCTGGTGCACCCAGGAATGAGGGGTGTCCTACGAGATAGGACTTACAAGGTTAAAACCAGGACAGTCATAGGCTCCATTGAGATGCACTGGTTGCCCTAGGATGTAGTAGAAAGATTCGGAGTTAAGGGGCCCGGGTTAAATTCCAGGTTAAGTTCCTGATCACGGACAAATCTCTTAATGCTGATGGCTGCTTTAGCCATGAGAACATAAGTGTGTCCCTGGAAGCTAAAACAACATCCAGCATGCAGATTCAGAATGAGGATCTTGTCACAAACTATTGGGCTTGTCTTGTCCCCTAGTTGGGCCAAGTCAACATAAGCATATGTTCTTTATTAGACCAAAAATGGAAAGAATATATTTAACAACTTTTTAAAAAATTAAATTTGTATTATTTACTAAATTCTTATCAAAGAAACTCCTTGAGTTTTTTATTCTAAAAAACTAAATCCTTACTATTTTATATTCTTACTTTTTATTTTTTATTTAAATTCAATTAATTAACATATAATGTATTCTTAGTTTCAGAGGTAGAGTTCAGTGATTCATCAATCTTATATAATACCTAATAATACAATCCATGCCCACCTTAATGTCCATCACCCTGTTACTCCATCCCTCCACCCCCACTCCCCTCCAGTAACCCTCAGTTTGTTTCCTATGATTAAGAGTCTCTTATGGTTTGTCTCCTTTCCTGATTTCATCTTGTTTCCCCCCCCTTCTCTTCTTCTATCATCCTCTGCTTTGTTTCTTAAATTCTACCTATGAGTGAGATCATATGATAATTGTCTTTCTCTGATTGACTTACTGTGCTTAGCGTAATACCCTCTAGTTCCACCCACGTCATTGCAAATGTCAAGATTTCATTTTTCTTTTGATGGCTGAGTAGTATTCTATTGTGTATATATACACCACATCTTCTTGATCCATTCATCTGTTGATGGACATCTAGCTTCTTTCCGTACTTTGGCTATTGTGGACATTGCTGCTATAAACATTCAGGTGCACGTGCCCCTTTGGATCACTACATTTGTATCTTTGGGATAATTACCTAGTAGTGCGATTGCTGGGTTGTAGGGTAGCTCTATTTTCAACTTTTTGAGGACTCTCCATACTGTTTCCTAGAGATATTTAACAACTTTTAGATCAGCCTCCTGATTTTTATTGGCTCCATGAGGCTGGTTCCACTTGTCAGAGAGCTGGGTACGGATCGTAGCTTTGTCACTTACTAGCTGCGTGATCTTAGGTAAAGACTTTGTTTTTCTCATCTGAAGCATGTGATAAGGCTTATTGAAATGTTTAAATGAGTACATATGAATATATGTCATGAAACAGAGACTATTTTGTTTATTCAAAACTTTTCCAATGAGGAAACTGAACCACAGGGAGGTGAAGCGCCTTGTTCCGGTATACAGCCAGGACTGAAGTACCGGTGGTCGACCCATTCATGCTCTTAATTGCTGCTCTCTCCCTGTTGCCTCCTGAACTTGGGGGCCTATGGCTTGGGGAGATGGTAGGGCCTCAGAGGGCAAAGGCTGGATACATAGCAAGACTGGATCCTGAGTACTTAGGACTCTAGAATTTAGGCCCCAGGTCTAGCAGGGAAGCTGTCTATCTTTGAGCAGCTGGACCTGGAGATATAAAAACAAATGAGCACAATGGTCTGAGGGTTAGGCCTGTTCATGTTTTCTTAGTCTCTTACAAGTCCTTATGATTCTTGGGCAACCTAAGGAAAAGGTTCTAGGATTGATTGAGATTACATTTACTAGCACAGGGGTTCTTATTTAAATTGAATTAAAGAAAATAAGGAAATTGATGTTTTCTTTATATTTCAGTTTGTCATTATAACATCATTTCTACTACACATAGAAAACAACCCTAAAAGACATACACATTAGGGTTTTTTGTTTTGTTTTGTTTTCTTTCGTTTTCCTTCGGAGGAGTTTGGAGTTTGGAGTTTGGATGAGAGGAACTCACACATTTTGACTTCATACATTCACTCATTTTTGGGGCTTGGTTATAATGGGCTGTTATGGGCTGAATTGTATCTTACCACCCTGTCTTTCATCCATATGTTGAAGTCCTAACCCCCAGTATGGTAGATAAGGCCTGTAAAGAGGTAATTAAGTTAAATGAGGTCATTTGAGTAGGCCTAATCCAGGGAGACTGATATCCTTTAAGAAGAGGAGATTGGGGGGGGCACCTGGGTGGCTCAGTGGGTTAAAGCCTCTGCTTCGGCTCAGGTCATGATCTCAGGATCCTGGGGTCGAGCCCCGCATCAGGCTCTCTGCCCAGTGGGGAGCCTGCTTTCTCCTTTCTCTCTGCCTACTTGTGATCTGTCAAATAAATAAATAAAAATCTGAAAAAAAAAAAAAAGAAAAGAAGAAGAGATTAGAACAGGCACCCACAGAAGAAGGACCACATGAAGACACCAGGAGAAGACAGCAATCTATAAGCCAAGGAAAGAGACATCAGAAGAAACCAATGCTGCCCACACTGATCTCAGACTTTTAGTCTCCAGAACTGTAAGAAGATACATTTGTGTTGTTTAAGGCACCCAGTCTGTGATACTTTGTTATGGTAGTCTGAGCTGACTAGGACATGGGCATTATCTTGGTTTGGGCTTCCCCAGATGCATACGGGCATTTATACACCAGTAGTTTATTTAGTAGGTAATCCCAGGAAGCCTCAACTGGGAGAGAGGATGTGAGAGAGAACGGAAGGACACCAATCCGGAGCTGCTGGGGACAACTGAGGCCAAGTGCCCCTGTAGGCCTCAGAAGGCTGTGTAGAGCACACAGTCCAAGATGGTGCCCCAGAGGCCTGAGGAACTGGGTTGTGGCCCTGCCCCCCATCTCTTATTTGCCTGGAGCAGTGGTTGGCCCACTTCCCCAGCTCTGGCCTGCCTTATGTAGTGGTGAGCTCATTCCTGCAGTGAGAGAAAGCCCGCAGGCAAAGGTCTGGGAGATTTTGAGATGGAGAGTTGCAGGTGTGCACAGCAACGGTGAGCACACTTCGTTTGCTTTTGCAATAAAAATCAAGATTAAGGGGGTGGGATTATGGACATTGGGGAGGGTATGTGCTTTGGTGAGTGCTGTGAAGTGTGTAAACCTGGTGATTCACAGACCTGTACCCCTGGGGATAAAAATATATGTTTATAAAAAATAAAAATTAAAAAAAAAAAGCAGCTCAATAAAGCCTAAAAAAAAAAAAAATCAAGATTTAGAAAACAAGAAATAGATTGAATTAGGTGGAACAGTTTTATTTAATTTTAACATTTTAATGAAACAAATGCCAAGTTTAGACTCTGGAGCTTGGCCTTGGAAGAAAGATTGCCTTCTGCAGGCAGGTGTGAGGTGTGATAAGAGCCATCTGCTCTCAGTGCTCCTGCATCAGGCCCACAGTGCCAGCCTTGCTGTCCTACCTGAATCCCTAGGAACTGGGCTTTGTTTCTGCCAAAGGTCTCTAAGTTTCCTTTAAATCAGTGACATACTGATTAAATAAGCAGTGGGACTCTCCCTCTCTTACTTGAGCTAGCTGAAGGCAAACAGCGAAATTTACTTTTCTCGTAGCAAAATTAAAATAGAGCTCTCAGTGTTGTGGGGCAGCTAGAGATCCAACTTCCCACCTTTTCCTATAATAAATGAGACAGTAACTACTCCATACCTTCACCTATAAGGACTAAAACAAAGAATGCAGGTAAAGTTCTCAGCAAAGGGTCTGGCTAGTAACCCAAACATCAAAGCAAATTGATAATACTGGTAATTTGTGTATTTGTGTCTGGTAACCAGAAATCTCTGTGTTACATTAACAAAACAAATCGTGTCCTTAGATACTGTTTCACCGGTGAGCAGGGCAGAATTTGACCGTTGCTCTTTTGTCCTGGCTTAAGTATCTCCAGGTTGAACTTCCAGGGGGAAGATTGAGTTGAAGTAAAATATCCTAGGAGAACTGGGGGCTGGCCCTGAAGGTATGGAGGCGAGGAATGGGGAGGGAGAAGTAGGCAACTAGGCCCCAAGCCTTGGTGGCCGGGGAGTGGGGGGTGGGTGTGGGCGGTGCTGGAGGGTGGTGGTGGGGAGGGGGTGGGAGTGTTGGGGGGAGGGGTGGACTCCTCCCTGCTTGTGCTGCCTTCCCCAATTGCCCCTCCCATGCTCTCTGCCAGTTGTCCCTGTGACTTTGACAGACTGCTGGGGCAAATATAAATGACTAGTGATATAACAAAAGTTGCTTGCCTTCATTATAAGCCAGAACATGGGAATTAAAACAACGGTTAGATAATTGACTGTGGGTGTAAGGAGGGGAGGTACATAGTTCGGAAACTTTATAAATGAATGCTTCCCGATTGGAGTCATTATTTATTTGTTTTTAAAAATATTTTATTTATTAATTTGAGAGAGAGACATAGAGTGTGCACAAGCAATGAGGGGTGGAGGTGGGAGGGGGGAGGCTGGAGGGGCAGAGGCAGAGAAAGAAGCAGACTTCCTGCTGAGCAGGGACCCTGACAGGGGCTCAATCCCAGCACTGGAATCAGGACCTGAGCTGAAGGCAGATGCTTAATGGACTGAGCCACCCAGGCACCCCCAGAATCATTATTTTAAGGCAGCATATAGTTTTCTGGATTAATCACAGAATGAAATTTTGGATTAAAGAAAAGCACTAAAATAACTTTGTAGCAGCAACAGAAAGCCATGTGTTTCAGCTCCACAAAAACATAGTATATAATGCTGAAAAGTCATACTATACAGCACCAGCTGCAGTGTCCACAGATGCTACTTATGATTATGATTATTGCCACCCAGTAAGCCTCTTTCCCAGGCAGGGTCTCACCCCGCCCGGCAGAGAGTTCCCCCGCATGGGAGAGTAACCAGTGGTGGAGACTCTACAGGGAAGGAGGAGATTGGCTGTCAGGCTCACAACGCACACCCATATCAAGTGACTCTAGCTGCCCCTTGAACAAGTCTCTTCTCCAAAATCCCTTTCTCCTCCAGGCTGTCTCTCCCCTTCTGTTATGAAAACATAGCTTTGCTCTCAACTGGCTTAGGGATTTCCCCCTGTGCCCTCTTTAAATTCCTATCCGTGAAGATCACAAAAATTCACCTCAGGTCATTAAAGTGTGGTGGAGGAGATATAAACAAACATGCATTGGAATATGAGGTTGGTCACTGATATACCAGATGTATGAACAACAGGGGTTCAGAGGAGGAAGCTCTCCTGGGGGAGTGATGTTGGCCCTGGCCTCTAAGGGTGGATTGGATTTTTTTGTCTGAGAACAATGGAAGGGTATTCTTGTTGGAAGAACAGCTTCAACAAAGGCACAAATGCGGCCCTGCCCAGGGTCTGATCTTCCCAGGTAAGGAAAGTAGTAGGCTAGGAAGTGGGGGGCTGATCCAGATTTCAGAAGATCTTGAATACCAAACTAAGAGATTTAGGCTTTATTCCACAGGTCAGATTTTGGAGCAGCTCATCGAAGCAGTGCTGGGGGTATTAGTCTTGGAGTGGTTGTCCTGAGCGGATGGAGTAGGGCAGAGACAGAATGCAGGAAGTCGATGAAGAGGGTCTTCCCGGTCTTCCCATCATTCTTCAAGGACACACAGCCTTTCCTCGATGCAGGGGAGTGGACAAGGTCTTCTGTGCTTTCTCTCATAAGGACTCTCATCCAATGGATCAGCGACCCATACTTTCAACTTCATTTAACCTTCCTTGGAAGCCCATCTCCCAACATTGCCACATTGCGTGTTAGACCTTTAACGTCTGAATCTTCAGGGCTTACACATATTCAGTCCATAATAGTCTCCTGTGATAACAACACCTACCATCCTTGAAGTGCCTGTTATGTTCTAGGCCATGCAAAGTCTCTACATATATTATTTCATTTAATGTGCACGAGAACTGTATGAAGTAGATAGTTTGTTGTCTATATCTTACAAATGAGAACACTGAGTCTTGGGGAAGATAAATAATCTGTTTATAGCCATATGACCTTTAGGAGTGGAGGCAGGATTTGAAGGAGAGCTGCCTGACCTGGTGCTCTCGCCTTTTAAAAGACTTTCCCCCCATTCCTGGTGCTGCCACATTTAGCTGCTGCTCTGTCCCTTTCACCCCATTCTCCAGTCCCACTAGGTGACCCATTGTTCTCCCCACATGACATACTTCCTAATCCCTAGCATTTGCTTATGCTGTTTTCTCAGACAGAAATGTATTTTTTTCTTCTTTTTATTTATTGTTCAAATTTCACCTCAAGGAGCAATGGCTCCATGAAACCTTCCTATATATCTTTTCTGTTGAATCATATATGTGAAACTTTCCTATATATTCAATTCTCTTTCATTTGGACTTATATTCTAATTACTGTCTAAATGTCTGTATTTCCCTACTCTACTACCAGATCATAATTATTTGGAGTATTTTCAGTATTACACAGGTCTGTATTCTACACCCTGCCCAGCATATAGTCAGTGCTTTAATAAACACTGAATGAATGTCCAGGTGAGAGGTGATGAAGGCATGAACTAGAGAAGTGACAATGGAAATGGAAAAGGTGGATATGGGGACTGAGGGAGGGGTAAGAGGCAAGGATGTCTTGAAGTTTTTTTTTTCAGGAGGAATGACATTGTGATTATGGTAGCCAGGAAAGAGAGCATTAATGGGGCAGTAGTATTTTGTGTGTGTGTGTGCGGTGCACTTCACAGGCACATTTATTTATGCCACAGAGGGAACAATACATCTACAAGTGTACAGCGATGCTCCATGTTCCCATCTAATCGAGCTTGCTGAAATTTAGAGAGAGACTGATATGCCCTCTGATGTGTACACCCAATTAAACCTAGTTAACACTGATCATGACCAGGTGCAAGGCTCAAAGTTTTCAAAGTTTCATCTTTCTTATCAGCTCTCCTGACTTTATAAATGATGAAACCCATCAACCCCATTTCTATCCAAATATCCTAGTAAACATGGGTATAGTAGGGCTTCACAAGGACCCAAGGTCTTTTTCTTTCTTTCTTTCTTTCTTTGAGAGAGAGAAAGAGAGAGCTTAGTCGCATGAGTTGGGGAGGAGAGGAGCAGAGGAAGAGAGATAATCTTTTTTTTTTTTTTTTTAAAGATTTATTTATTTATTTATTAGACAGAGATCACAAGTAGGCAGAGAGGCAGGCAGAGAGAGAGGAGGAAGCAGGCAGCCTGCTGAGCAGAGAGCCTGATGAGGGGCTCGATCCCAAGACCCCGAGATCATGACCTGAGCCGAAGGCAGAGGCTTAACCCACTGAGCCACCCAGATGCTCCAAAGAGAGAGAATCTTAAGCAGACTCTATGTTTCACACAGAGCCACTGTGGGGCTGGGTCTCACCACCCTGAGATCATGACCTGAACTGAAATTGGGTCAGACGCTTAACTGAATGAACCACCCAGGCGCCCTGGGACTCAGGTATTAATAAGGCTTTGAAGCATCTCAGTGCAGGATACCCTACTCACCATTAGGCCACCCTGACCTGGATGGCCAGTGACTCAGAAATGCCAGTCAGGGCTTGCTTCTCCCCTTTCCTTTCTCTCCTCTTGGGTGGTGGAGTCTGTTTAGCAGAAGCTCACACAGCTTTTAGCTTGGGTCCATATATAACCTTGGCCAAGGAGAATCCCAGAAAAACTAAGAGATGCCATCTCTTCTGCTTCTTTGGTGTAGGCAGGGGAGAAAATGTCCTAATACATCTTGTCATAGTCACCTGTAAACAGGCATCTCCATCAGTAGCAGCACCATCAACTCCTACTGTAAGTGAGGTGGGGTATGCAACTTTGTGGAGGAAGAAAGCCAAGACTCAGGGTCAGTGAAGTGAGCACATATGCCTAATAACACAACAGCTCCGGTACTGGGAATAAAGCTTCACACTGGGATGCCTGGGTGGCTCAGTCGGTTAAGTGCCTGTCTTCAGCTCAGGTCATTAACCCAGAGTCCTGGGATCGAGTCCTGCACTGGGCTCCCTACTCAGTGGGGAGCCTGCTTCTCCCTCTCCCTCTGTTTGCCTCTCTCTCTGCTTGTGCTCTCTTTCCAACTCTAATAAAGAAAATCTTCAGAAACAAATAAAAGCTTCACGTTTGTCAATGCCAATACTTAGGTTAGCGCTGTATCTTGGAGAAAAAAGAGTGAGCTAATAGGAAATGCAAAACAGGAGCACATTTTGCAGAATTCTATAGACAAAACCCTCACTGGGTTCAACATGATTGTATTTTAAGATTTTATGCTCAAAAGACATTAATTAGGCCTTATGAGTAGAAGAAGCGATCAAAACGGTTTGATAGAAACAGGGGGAGGAGCTATAGCAGAGTGCAGCAAGCAGTGATGGGAGAGTTAGGGGCTAGGTCTTTTCCCAAAATGTCGTAATAGCTTGGACCTCTTTTTTCTGGCAACATAAAGGGAGAAGGGAGGATTGTGTATATTAATATTGTATTTCTGTGACATGAAGTGGAAATGGGTAGCAGATTTCTACTGTATCACCATGTTCACGAGGTCAGCATCAAAGGGACTCACTCACATAAATGCTCAGAAATAATTTGTACAGATGAAGGCAGTAGAGCAACAGAACACAGCAGATTTTTAAAGAATAAAGTAATTGGAAGGCCTTGTTTCCTAGATTGCATGGTCAGTTTTCTTTTAGCTTTGTGATTTTATAAGAAGGTATGGATGTTCTTAGTTTAACATGTATCAGTCCCATATTCAGAAGAAGACAGCTTTCCTGTATTGGAAAATAATTTGCCATTTTTCCTGATTATCCTGCCCTGCAGTTTGACAGCATTTTGATGTGCTTTTATATTTTAATAATTTTCAATGAAGTATATTAATTTTGATTATAAATGTCCCCACACACATGCCCGCTGGTGGTAATATTATATGTTTACCTACTCGTTTGTACAGTTTTAGGGGATAATGCATTCTGATAACTTATTAGGATACGTGGCTGGAAAATTCTCATTTTAAAGTAGAATAGTTGTGAAGCAACATTAAAATTTAATTAGAACTGTTCACTGCATTTCATTACGAGGTTAGTCTGTAATTACTAAGCAAGTCCTGGTGTTTACTAATACAGAAGTGACAGCACATAATACTGCTGAATTATTGCCACATTGCTAGAGAAGACAATTGGAAAATGAGGAGCAGATAAAGGCATTGTTTAAAGAGCCTCAGGAGAAAAACACAACCTTAGAGCATAATCTTTATTTCCTTTAACCTTCCTTTTCCCTTGTCCATCTAGGGCAATAAAGGCACATAGACCTCTTCTGTCATATATTAAGTAGCCTACATATAATGCCTCCAGTTGCAATTTTCTCATTTTGCATGAAACCCTCCTCCTGCAAGAGTAGGTGTGAAGTGGGCCTTGGTAGTTACAGTTCTGCGCTGCTCAGATGCCTTGTATGTGGGGAGAAAATACACCTTCAAGTGACTGCCATCCACTGAGGTTTCTAAGAAACTTTAGTCTTTTAAAATAATCGTCATTTATTCCTCTTTAATTAAGATATAAATATTGCATGATGGGAGAGTAACAATGTAAGAAAGCTCTATCAAATGTAACCTGATCCTCCACATCTTGACCAGGGATGTGAGGGTTACAATTTTCGTATACGGGCACACTGAAAAGTTTTTTGAAATTTCCTTTGCACAGACCTCATAATCTTGCTGTTAATGTGATTCCCTGCACCCTTTTCTCCTTCTGCCCAAGACCGCCTCTGTACCTTCACAGTGAATTGAGGCAACCATTTTGGTAATTTGGATGAAAATTCGTTTTGTTTTTTTAAGAGATTTTGTTTATTTATTTGAGAGAGAGAGAGAGCGCCCATGAAAGGAGGTGAGGAGCAGAGGGAGAGGGAGAAGCAGACTAACTGCTGAGGAGGGAGCCCGATGTGGGGCACAATCCATCCTGGGACTCCAGGATCATGACCTGAGCTAAAGGCAGACACTGAACCGACTGAGACACCCACGCGCCCTTGAAAATTACTGTTAATGAAGTCACTCAAACAGTGGGTTTGATTTGTGTGTGTATGTGTGTGTAGTTGGTGCTGGAGCTGGTCTGGTGGGGAGCATTGAGCTGTGGGAATGAGGTAACACCTATGGACTGGATTATCTTGATAAATCACTGAACTGTCCTTTTCATATACCTCTTCACAGGAGAGGGAGAGAGCAGACATTCTTGCCTTGTTTTTGATCTGGGGAGCGTCGGGGTGAGGGAACACGTAATCTTTCATCCTTAACTATGATGTTAGCTGTAGGTGCCTGTATTATTTTGTAGATCGTTGTATCAGTTGGCTAGGGGTGCCGTAACAAAGTACCACAGACTTTATTTTATTTTTTTAAAGTTTTAATGTATTTGTTTGAGTGAGTGGGAAGGAGAGGGAGAGAGAATCTGAAGCAGACTCTGGGCTGAGCCTAAACCAAGAGGGACTCACCTGGGAAATCATGACCTGAGCCTAAACCGAGTTTAGGTTAGCCGCTTAACCCACGGAGCCACCCAGGCGCCCCAGTACCATAGACTTGAAACAGAAATTTATTTCTCGCATTTCTGGAAGGTGGAAGACAGATATCAGGGTATCAGCTTATTTGCTTTCTTCTGAGGCCTCTCCTCTTGGCTTGTACACGGCGACCTTCTCTCTATGTCCTCACCTGCTCTTTCTCTGTGCACGTCTCTGGTATCCTTGTGTCCAAATTTTCTCTTAAGAACTCTATTAGGATTGGATTAGGGCCCATCCTTATGGTCTCATCTTAATTTAATCACTTTTATAAAAAGACCCTATCTCCAAATACAGTCAGGACTTCAACATATGAATTTGGAGGGATGCAGTTCAGCCTATAACATTACCTTCTACCAGGTTAAGGAAGTTCTATTTCAGTTTATGCGGAGTTTTTGTCATGCATGAGTACTGAGTTACATCAAGTGATTTTTTGGGCATAGATTAATAGGATCATGTGGATTTTTTTCTTTAGACTGTTATCATAATGATTACATTGATTTTTGCATAGTAAACTAGTCATGATGTATTACACTTTTTATATCTTGTTGGATTTCATTTTGTAATGTTTTTCATTTTTGCAAAAATACTTATTAAGGTATATTGTTTTCTTTTCTTGTAATGTTTTTGTCTGGTTTTGATATCATGGTAATACCTCATCAATAAGCTGAGAAGTATTTCCTCCTCTTTTATGCAAAACACTATGCAGATTTTGTTATCTCTTCTTTAATTGTTTGGTAGAATTCATCAGTGAAATACTATGAGCCTGGAGATTTCTCTTTCAGAAGGTTTTAAATTACTAATTCAATTTCTTTGAATAGTTATAGGATTTTTCTGGTTATCTCTTTACCTTGAGTGAGATTTGGTAGTTTATGGTTTTTGCAGAAGTGCTTATTTCATCTACATTATTGAATGTATATGTGTAGAGTTATTTGTAGTCTCTTCTTATTCTTCTAATTTCTTAGAATTTGTAGTAATATCCCCCACTTCAGTCCTGATATTGGTAATTTATGAATTCTCTGCTTTTTTCTTTTTTGCACTTGCCAGAGATTTATCAATTATATTGATCTTTTTAAAAGAGCTACCTCTTTGTGTCATTGATACTGTTTCTGTTTTTTATTTCATTGATTACTGATCTTATGTTTATTATTCCCTACCCTGTGCTTACATTGGATTTATTTTTCTCCAGGTGGAGGCTTAGGTTACTAATTAGAGACTTTTTTTTTTTTTTTTATTTCTTTATTTGGCAGAGAGAAATCACAAGTTGTCGGAGAGGCAGGCAGAGAGAGAGAGAGGGAAGCTGAGCAGAGAGCCCGACGCGGGACTTGATCCCAGGACCCTGAGATCATGACACGAGCCGAAAGGCAGTGGCTCAACCCACTGAGCCACCCAGGCGCCCCGAGACTTCTTTTCTAATACGAGTTTTAACTCTTTAAATTTCTAAGTACTGCTTTAGATTCATCTTACAGATTTTGATTTTTTTTCTTTCAGTTGAAAATATTTTAAAATTTCCTTTGAGACCTCTTTCACCCATGCATTATTTAGAAGTATATTGTTTTATTTCCAAGTATCTGTAGATTTTACTGTTACCTTTGTTATTTTTTTCTAGCTTCATTTCATATTGTCAGAGAACATATTTTGTATAATTCAGTTCTTTGAAATTTACTAAGGTTTGTTTTATGACCCATGATATTCTCTGTCTTGGTGAATGTTCAATAATTATGTGAAAGGAATGTATAGTCTGCTGTTGGATGGACTGTTCTATAAACATCAATTAGATTTAGTTGTTTGATGTTGTTCACTTCTTTTATTTTCTTGCTGATTTTATGTCTACTAGTTCTATCGATTACTGAGAGAGTAGTATTGAAGTCTCCATGGATTTTTCTATTTCTCCTTTCAATTCTTTCAGTTTTTGTTGCATGAAGTGTTATTAGATGGATATACATTTGTGGTTGTTATGCGTTCTTGGTGAATTGATCTTTTTATCATTGTGTAATGTCTCTCTTTATCCCTTGTAATTTTCTTTGCTCTGAAGTTTACTTTATTGTTAAAATAGCTATGCTAGCTTTCTTTTATTTAGTGTTTGCATGGTATATTCTTTCTATCTTTTTGCTTTATCCTATCTATATCATTATATTTGAGGTGAATTTGTTATAGACAGCATATGGTCTCATGTTTTTTTATTCTAAATCCATTCATATGTATCTGGAAATCTCTGTCTTTTAATTGGTATATTTAGAACATTTACTCTTATTATAATTATTGACACATTTGGATTGGGTGTACCATTTTATTATTTGTGTTCTATGTTTCCCTTCTAATTTTTACTTGTCTTTTTCCTTTTCCTTTCTTCTTTTGAGCTATTTGAACATATTCTATTAGATTTATATATTGTGTCTTTAGCTATGTATTTTATGTATATTTTTAGTAATTGATCTCAGAATTCTAAAACACATATGTAACTTGCCATATCAGACATTATTCCTTTACAGTTCTCTGGCCTCCTTTTAGTTTTTCTAGCCAGAAATAAGGGGCTTTAGTTATCACAGTCTGCCACACAATTCTCATAATTTACCCACATCTGGGGCCAAACAGCAGGAGGACAGAAAGAGAAAAAACTCAACAAGATTTATCCATTTTCTTGGGAGCACAGCTCCTCTGATAGCAGAGAAAATTTTCCATTCTACAGAATTTCAGGTGTTTGTGGGCCCTGCTGCTGCTGCCACCACCAGCACTGCCACCAATGTGGAATTGCCTGGAGATTGGGACGAGATAGAGCAGAATTTGGAAAAGATAAAAAGGAAAGTAGGAGATTCCTCCCACTCTCCCTGAGTATTAGAAGTCCCTCATTTCATTCCTTGAGCCAATCCTAAAGGGTTTTCCTAGAGAAGTATTTGTTTATTCTTTGGTGTCCACTTCTGGTTTTTGTCTGGATTGTATCTGGGCTGAGAGGTATTCATGGAAATCTCCTCCCACCAGTCCCCCTGCTGGGCTGGTTGGTCCTTCAAACTCTGCTCTTCTTTCCCAATCTGCCTGCTACTATTGACTTTTCAGAGTCCTCAAATAGCTGCTCCATGCATTCTCTCCAGGTTTTATATATCCATTCTGTGGCAGAGACAGAATGGAGTGAGCTTATTTCATTTTATTCAGAACTAGAACTTTTATATGTAACTTTTCAGTTTGATCTACAAGGTTCCAGGGCAGGTAATTTATTGCCACAGCGGTCTTTATGGTAAATATATGAAATACATTTGACCTACTGTTTTTGTTCCAATGGTAATAGAAGCCTTGGTGGTTACAGAAACAATTCAGAAAGGAGACAACGCTTACTCCTTCCCTTCCCACCCAACTATATTTGCACTTTGACAATACCTGCCAAAGATGCCCTTTGTGAGTGGTGTTATGAGACTTTGGGGACAAATAGATTCCAGGTAAACTTGGAAAGTTGGTCAAAGATGTCATGAAGGTCCCAGCCTCTCCTCTCTGCAGACTTTGCCACCTTTAGTGGCCCTATGACACTCACTTCTTCATGCAGAATTTTTTAAATTTCTGGAATGGATAAATTGGGTCCAATCACATGTGTCAACTCTTATGAATGTGCTGTGTTGAAAGTATTATGTCTAAGTTCAGAAGGAAATTGTGTAGGGTTCTGTTGTGATGCCTGTAAGGGTCTGTGAAAGGTAATGATGTTCTGTTGTGTTATCTGTTAACCTTCTTCTCACATGAAATCTTCTTTGCAATAAGATGTGCTATTGTCAGATATATTTTTTGTATACATCTAGGATCATTAACTTCCTTTATCTCACATCTTTTCTATTATTGTTCCACTCTCTGATAGTGGAGTGAAGCCCTGGTCATCTGTTAAAGGGATTTCTTTTTTTTTTTTTTCCCCTCAAATTTATTTGACACAGAGAGAGAGAGAGACAACACAAGTAGGCAGAGAGGCAGGCAGAGGGGGAGGAGGAAGCAGGCTCTTGGCAGAGCAGAGAGCCTGATGTGGGGCTGGATCCCAGGACCCTGAGATCAGGACCTGAGCTGAAGGCAGAGGCTTAACCCACTGAGCCACACAGGCGCCCCTGTTAAAGGGATTTCTAAGACAAGTGAGCAGTTGTAGGAAATTTTCAGGGAGAGGAAATTAATGGGTATTGGTGAGAAGTTCTTCCCTTGACTCCTGTCATGATTCCTTGTACATCCAATATGGCTAGTCACGGCGATCTGAGTGTAATAACAAGTGAGCCTTCCCTGATGGGAAGAGATGGACAGGCTCAAAGGATGGGGCAGGCAAATGATGTAGTGTTAGCTATGTCTTAGGAGGGTCAATGGCTGCTGTTTCTTTCTTCTTTCAAAAATTTTCCTTTGAAAAAGACCCACATCTTGCTAGTGCAGTCTAAGGAGACTTAACCTTTGTGCAGGCAGGGGAAAAGCTTCTGACTGGCGAGAGCCTAACTGACATGGCTATAGGTGAGCCAGCTTAGAAGAGTGACTTAAACTAACTTTGGAATAACACACGTCTGGCTTTGAATCTTGGATTTACAACTTACCAGTTGTGAGGCTGAGAGTAAGCTGCTACCTCTCTGAGCCTCAGTTTCCTCAACTGCAAAATACGATAATAATGTTTACCCACTTCCCTCTCTGTGTGATTATAGAGACCAACTGATATAATCTGAAGGAAAAAATGCCTGGCATTGGCAGAAGGTCCTCAGCAAATGTTAGCTTTTTATTATTCTTAGATTGTGTTGTGGATGTCAAAGAGTCATTGCTCACCTTGGTTCTCCTGTCTAATGGGGTGCAAGCAGGGACAAAATCATGGGTGTGACCTTTCTTGGATAGGCAGAGGAGTCATCATGTTTTTCATATTGAAACTTAATCAGTCTATTAAGTCAAATGTTACCAGAGCTAACAATGATATACTTTTTTAGCAACTGCCATGACATTCAGAACAACTTTTAATTGTGAGTCTTTTTCTTTAAAACAAAAATTCATATAAGCAAATGCTACTATTTCAAGGAAATCCTTCGAGGGACTTTAATTGACACATGTAAATGCTGTAGTTCAATTTGCATTTAAATAGGAATTCTTAATATTTCTTTTTAAATGGGTTTTTTTCACTCTTATAAAACTAAAAATTGATTTTTTCTTTTTAGAAAAATGGGTACCTACTAGGGTTCATGGTTAAGCAGTGTGGTGCAGCTGTTCTTTTATTTCTCCCACTCAGTGTGGAAATAGCCTTACCAGAGCAAGGCAGAAGTGAACAATAGAAATAATATTTTTTAAAAATGTGCTTCTGCACAGGATTGATCAGTAGTTTAGCAAAGATTGACATCAGCATGGCATTCTTTCCATAAATGCACAAGACTGCACAGAAAAATCCTCCCTATTTACAAGTACAGTCAACTTCCATCTTTGATTTCTCCTTAATACCATAGTAACTCTCTTAAAATGCACTGCAGGGATGGTCTTTCTTTGCCTTTCTTCCCTCTAAAGAGGGATCAGAGTGTTCCCTAAAAAAGACTCTGGTAATGGAGCTTGGGAGGTAGAATTCTCATCTGGAAATTATTACCGAAGTAGCCTCGAACAGGTGTTTGGCACATGTTCCCAGGCGCCTAAGAAGGGGAATCAGAGTGTGGAGTTTGGAATTTATTGAGGTTCCTTACTCAAGTCTGACTCTAGGTCTGCTAATGGTCAGCAGCAGGAAATACTAGGTGCTCACCCAAATCATTCTGGGCACATAGCTAGACTACAGTTTCCTGCCTGCCTTGTAGTTCAGTGTGGTTGCATTTCTAAGTTTTATCCAAAATTTAGAAGTCCTACTTCCAAACTTGGTCCATATAAGCCTTCTACATGGTCTTTGCTCTTTTCTCCTTCTGGCTGCTTAGAGCGAAGTGACTCTCAGGGCAACCTTGGAAGCCATGTGTTGAAGATGGCAGCACCTCCATAAGCTTGGGCTTCCCAAACAACTCTTCTGCCAACCTTTTCACTTGCTCAGTACTGTTTTATGCTCAAGAAATAAACGTCTGTTGAGATTGAGCCATTATACATGTGGGGATTTATTTGTTATAGCAGTTAACCTATCCTAACTCTAACTTACTCTTTTTCTACAGTTTAAGTTACTGTACATGTTTAAACATGGGCTATGAATTCTGCTCACACAGAACCAGTACTCCATTAAGCATATAGTGTAATAGTTAGTCCTCCTGCAACCCCTTCCTTGGGAATGTGAGGTCTAGAATATTGTCCAGTAATGCTAACGTAATTCTTTCTCAGAATATCTGGCATTTCGGAGCGCCTGGGTGGCTCGGTGGGTTAAAGCCTCTGCCTTCAGCTCAGGTCATGGTCCTGAGGTCCTGGGATTGAGCCCCGTGTCGGGCTCTCTGCTCAGCCAGGGAGCCTGCTTCCTCCTCTTT
Source organism: Mustela nigripes (assembly GCF_022355385.1). NCBI lineage: Eukaryota > Metazoa > Chordata > Mammalia > Carnivora > Mustelidae > Mustela > Mustela nigripes. The sequence goes on along the minus strand of NC_081565.1, from coordinate 68,076,823 downwards.
CTCCTCTCTCTCTGCTTGCCTCTCTGCCTCCTTGTGATCTTTGTCTGTCAAATAAATAAAAAAAATAAAAATCTTTAAGAATATCTGGCATTTCTATCCCACCAAATCACTTTAAGGGCTTTTCTCTTCTTGAAAACAGTCACAATTTATTCAACCACCCATTCATTTTTATCACTTGATGAATAAATCTCCCATTTGTTTATCTGTTCTCAAAAATGTTCCAGACAAGGAAGACAGTTTACAAGATGAATAAAACACAACAAAATGTTCTGGAACACTGAAAAGGAATTAAAAAAAATAAAAAATTTAAAAAATGCAACAAAATGGCCTACAAAAACCAGGAGTGAAGTTAGAAAGGAAAATAAGGGTAAAATCAACAAAATAGAGTTAGGAATATTGCTAACATACTTAACAATTGTGAACATAGTTGACCTCACTAGCTCCTGCCTCTCTGACATCTTCCTCATGAAGCTGCTTCTGGCTGCTTTCTTTCTTCTCCTTCAAAAATCCTAATTTCTTGGGAGAACCATTTCTTTAAACATTTCCTGGTGGCCCCAAGTTTCCATCTTCCCCTATGGGATCTTCGAGGGCTTCTTATGCCCTTAGATTTCCTTTAAGCAGTCGGACAATTGGATGTGGGAAGACTTAACTTGGGAGGTCATTTTTCTTTTCTTTCCTTTTTAAAAAAGATTTATTTATTTATTTGAGAGAGAGAGAGAGAGAGAGAGAGAGAGAGAACATGAGCAGGAGGGGCATAGGGAGAAGGAGAGAGAGAATCTCAAGCAGACTCCACACTGAGTGCAGAGACCAGGGTGAGGCTTGATCTCATGATCCTGAGATTATGACCTGAGTTGGAACCAAGAGTTGGATGCTTAAACAACTGTGCCATTCAGGTGCCCCAGGAAGTCATTTTTCTTATCACTTGTGAGGCTGGTTATTTTTTCATATATTGTACTTATTTTCCATTTATATTTCTTCCTTTGTGAGTTTTATTTTATTTTTATTTATTTTTTAAAAAGATTTTATTTATTTATGTGACAGAGAGAGATCACAAGTAGGCAGAGAGAGAGAGAGAGAGAGAGAGAGAGAGAGAGAGGAGGAAGCAGGCTCCTTGCCAAGCAGAGAGCCCAGTGTGGGACGTGATCCCAGGACCCTGAGATCATGACCAGAGACGAAGGCAGAGGCTTAACCCACTGAACCACCCAGGTGCCCCACTTTGTGAGTTTTAACTTCTAATCTATTAAGATTTTTCTATTAGATCTCTTTTTTTAAAAAAAATTGATGTACAGGATTTGCATGTGAGCAATATTAATCATGTTTTTAATATTTATGTTACAAATATTTTTCCCATGATGTATATAAGTTACATATTTGAATTTCTTTTCTTTTCTTTAAATCTTTATTTTTTTTGAGCAGTTATAGGTTAACTGAAAAATTGAGGGAAAGGTACAGAGATTTCTCGTAAACCCCCCTGCTCTCATATATGTATTGTCTCCCCCATTACCAAAGTGGTACATTTATTACATTGATGAACCAACATTGACATTGATACATCATTATCACTTCAATTCCATGGTTTACATTAGGTTTCACTCTTGGTGTTGTACATGGCTTTTAACAAATGTGCCGTGACATGTATCCATCATTTTATTATCATGCAGAGTATTTTCAGTGCACTAAAAATCCTCTGTGCTCTGCCTACTCATCCCACTTCTCCCAGACCCTTGCAACCATTGATCTTTATACTGTCTCCATAGTTTTTTCCTTTTCCAGAATGTCATATAGTTGGAATCATACAGTATGTAGCCTTCCCAGGTTAGCTATTTTCACTTATGAATATACATTTAAAGTTTCTTCCATGTCTGTTCATGTCTTGATAGCTCGCTTCTTTTAGTCCTGAGTAATATTCTGCTGTCTGGATGTACCAGTTTATTTATCCATTCACCTACTGAAGGACATCTTGGTTGCTTCCAAGTTTTGGCAATATGAATAAAGCTGCGATAAACATCCATGTGATGATTTTTGTGCAACATGTTTTCAGCTCTTTTGGGTAAACACCAAGGAGGATGATTGCTGGATCATATGGTAAAAGTATGTTTAGTTTTGTAAGAAACTGCCAACCTGTCTTCCAAAGTGACTGTACCATTTTGCATTTTCCAGCAATGTATGAGAGTTTTTGTACTCTAATCCTTGCCAGCATTTGGTGTTGTCAGTATTCTGGATTTTGTCCATTCTAATAGAGATATAGTGGTATTTTATTGATTTTTAAGTTTGCATTTTCCTAATGTCATCTTTTCATATGCTTATTTGTCACCTATGTATTTTCTTTGGTGAGAGAAAATTTCTGTTAAAGTCTTTGGCTCGTTTTTAAATTGGGTTTTTGTTTTATACTACTGAATTTGAAATGGTCTTCATATTTTTGGATAAGTCCTTTATGAAATGTATCTTTTGCAAATATTTTCTCCAGACTATACCTTGTCATTTCATTTTCTTGACATTGTCTTTTACAGAACAGACATTTTCAATTTTAATGAAGTCCAGCTTATCAAGTATTTCTTTCACAGATTGTTGGTGCTGAATCTAAAGAGGCAGCATAGTACCAAAGGTCATTTAGGCTTTCTCCTATGTTATCTTCTGGGAGCTTTATAGTTTTGCCTTTTACATTTAGGTTTATGCCTGTTTTAAGTTAAATTTTTAAACAAAATATTTATTTATTTATTTTGGAGAGAGAGAGAAAAAAAAACAGGTGTGCATTTGAACTGGGGAAGGAGGAGAGGGAGAGGGAGAATCTCAAGTAGACTCTCCCACTGAGTGTTGCGCCTATCCAGGGCTCGATCTCAAGACCCTGAGATCATGACCTGAGCCAAAATCAAGAGTCTGACATGTAACTGACTGAGCCACCAGGCACCCAAGTTTATAATTTTTATTATTATTTTTTTTTGGCAAGTGGATATCCAATTTTCCCAGCACCCCTTGTTGAAAAGCTTATCTTTGCTTCATTGTATAACTTCTCTCTCTTTCTCAAAGATCAGTTGACTATATTTGTGTGGCTCTATTTCTGGGCTCTTTATTCTGTTTCATTAATCAATTTTTCTATTCCTTTGCCAATACCACACATCTTGATTATTATAACTTTATAGTAAGTCTTGGAATTGGGTAATGTCAGTCCTCCAGCTTTGCTTTTCTCCTTCTTTATTGATTTGGCTATTATGGATCTTTTACCTCTCCTCATACACTTTGGAATGATCATATTTTGCGCACTATAGGTAAGGTGTTTTTCTCCCCCCTGGTTTCTTTTAGGACTTCTTCAACTTTGATTTGGGCTGGAGTTGGATATTTCCCTTTCCTCAGGAAAGAGGTGATGATATTCCAGGCTAGATTCTTGTTAAGTTTCTCCTGAGGGCAAGCATGGTTGAGATGAGAGTACTCTGGCCCGTTTCAGGGGTTCCTTTTCCCTTTCCCCTACCGGAAGCATGAGGGGATTTCTCTTTGATATTTACTGTGAGAATCTGGTCAAACTTCTGGAGGTAGATCTCACAAAACTGTGGGGGTACCCCCTATGACTGGGTCCCCTGCTGTTTTACCCTCAGATCTTGCACACTGAGCCTCCAGCAATTTGTCAATTACAGTTCAGATTTTCTTACTTTGGGACTGTTTCCCATGATGGTTTCCACTTGTGAGCCTGCTCTCTCAAGCCATGACTTCTTGTGTTCCTCAGCCTGTGTCTCCAATCTTGGTGACAATGGTTTGTTCTGTGTTCTCATCGCTCTTAGGGATCTTGTAAGTCATTATTTTTTCAGGGGTGCCTGGGTGGCTCAGTGGGTTAAGCCTCTGCCTTCAGGTTGGGTCATGATCTCAGGGTCCTGCGGTCGAGCCCCATGTCAGGCTCTCTGCTTGGTGGGGAGCCTGCTTCCCCCTCTCTCTCTGCCTTCTTGTGATCTCTCTCTCTCTCTGTCAAATAAATAAATGAAATCTTAAAAAAAAAAAAAAGTCATTATTTTTTCAGTTCGTTCTGCTTTTTTTTTGTTGTTAGGATGGAGTAGGGACTTCCAGACTCCTTACATGCAGAACCAGAAACCAGAAGTCAAGTTGTTATTTATACTTCCTAAAAAATTACTTCACATTTCTTATTTGTACAGGTGATACATTATATATTCCTATAAAAATTAAAAGAATACAATTACATAAGGAAAGTACTCCCTTTTAACCTTCCTTCCTAGGTTGTCATTTCATTTCCCTCCTTGGGGGAAAAAACCACTTATCTATTGTGTTGGTGTGTATCCTTTGAGATATTTAATTTTCTACACACTCACATTTAAATGTTTGTATAGGAATTGCATAAGTATATATGCAAAAAGAGGATCAGGTTGTATGTATTATCCTGTTACTTACTCTTTCACTTAATGTATGTTTGGAGAATCTTCCATGTTGTATATCGAGATATACCTAAAAAAATTGCTACACAATATTCCATTACATTGATATATTAGAGTTTACTTAACCATCCTTTTCTTTATTGTTGCTTCGGTTGTTTCTAATTTTTTGTTGTTATAAGTGATACTACAAAATATTCTTCATTCTACTTTGAACAGTTTGGGAAGCATTTCTATAAGGTAAATATCCAGAAGAGGAATTGCTGGGTATTTTAAACATTTAAATTTTTTTTTTTTTTACAAATCTGATGGGTAAAAAAATGTCCCTATGTTGTTTTAACATACATTTCATTAATTCCTAGTGAGATTGAGCATTTTTCAAATATTTATTGGCCATTTGTAATTTTTGGATTCTGTAATATTGATCTTTTGCTTTATGTGTTATGAATATTTTCCTTCTGTGTCTTTGTTTATGGTGTCTTTTATGGTTAGGTTTTTCTGTTTTATGAAACCAGGTCTGCCAATTTTTCATTTTTTTCACCTTTGGCTTAAGAAAATCTTCCTTACCAGGGTGACTTGGTAGTTCAGTTGGTTCAACATCTGCCTTCAGATCAGGTCATGATCCCATTGTCCTGGGATCGAGTCCGCATGGGGCTCCATTGTCAGTGGGGGGCCTGCTTCTCCCTCTGCCTCTCCCCTCTTGCTTGTGCTCTCTCTCCCTTGCTTTCTCTCTCTCAAATAAATAAATAGTCTTTTAAAAAAATGTTAAAAAAGGAGAAAATCTTCCTTACCCTTAGCCTACAAATATATTCTCTTAGTTTTCTTCCAAATAAAAATGTTTAAGAGAGGCAGAAATGACTAACTGTTCAGTAAGCTCTTTTCCTTTTCCTCCTGAGCGCTCAGCCAGACTATATCCCAACCTTCCTTGAGACTGGGTGTGGTCATGCTATTGAGATCTGCCTAATGGAATGTGGACAAAGTACCATCTTCTTCCACCAACCTGTGTGATCTTTTATGCTCTTTTATTTTTTGGTTGGCTGCAATGGACACAGTCCTCAGGGAGAAATGGGGAGCTATGTATTAAAGGCAGTGAAACCACTATATGGAAGTTGCCTGGATCTGAATCACTCCTTGAAGAAGAGCTAGTTGATCAAAAACACTTGTTTTGACTTTTATGTGAATTTTAAGCCACTGAGATTTGGGGATTTATCTGTTACAGCCACTCACTTATCTTAACTAATGTATATTTGTATATATTTCTAATATGGTCTTCTTTTTTTAAAAGTTTTTTTAATTTTTCAAAGATTTTATTTATTTATTTGGCTGACAGAGACACAGTGAGAGGGGGAACATAAGCAAGGGGAGTGTGAGAGGGAGAAACAGGCTTCCCACTGAGCAGGGAGCCTGTTGTGGGGCTTGGTCCCAGGACCCTGGGATCATGACTTGCCAAAGGCAGAGGCTTAACCAACTGAGCCACCCAGGCACTCCTAATATGTTCTTCTTTAATACACATGATAAATAATTGTTATGTTTGGTATGAGATAAGGATCTGAGTTCTCCCTTCTCCAAATGGATAGTCAGCTTTGAGGGATTCTTTGTCTTTTCTCTATCTATATAAAATGTTATCATTGAGCATGTATTTGACTGCACTATATATTATTTACAATTTTCAACCAGTTATGACCTCTAAAAACAGTTTAACAGGAATCAGTTTAATATTTGATCCTCTTAAACATATTGGACTTTTTATTCTTGCTTGTCAATCTATGTTTATTTATCGGTAGAATACTGTTTTAATTACTGTAGCTTTATAGTATATTTTTACATCAGGTAAGACAAGATGAGCTTAAAATCATTGGTCAAGTTCTATAAAAAGCCCTGGTGGGATTTTGAGGAGAATTACATTAAATTTACATAGATTAATTTTTTTTTTTGAGAATCAATACCTCTATAATAATAGTTTGCTAATTGGGGAGTGTGAATATAAATAAGCCAGATAAAACTTGTTCACAAATAATTAGAAATGTGTAAATCAGAGCTCTAGGGAAGCCAGAGGTTTAATGGCCACTGTTTATATCTTTCTAAACTATGGGCATTAAGGGCAATTTACCCACCATGGCATCCTAAACTTTAAGCTGTACCTGATTTCCTATGGTGTCTGTAAGGGAGAAAGAGAGCTGTGGTACATTTATTTTATTAATTTTCTGTGTTTCTCCACTAGACTATAAGTACCGTAAAGTTAGGACTTTGCCTTCTTTATTCATTGTGGTATCTCCAGTGGATAGGTCAGACCCTATCCTTAATAAGGACCCAGATCCTTAATAAGGAATCCTACCAAAAGAAGGAAAGAATGAATATGAAGATCTGAGCCCTTAATGAAGATGGTGGTTTACACGTGATACATAAAATATAGGTCATAGCATAAGGGTGTCTATTTCTTCTGGCTTGTACTATGTTTTCATAGCTCTGTCTACTGAGCCATGCCGGTTTGTTAGGGAAAATGGTGTATACATGGCAGTGATGATTAAAACATTTGCAAGCATAGCCTTAGAATAAATATTGTAACAAGCACACAAGGTTACTCATTGCAACATTGTTTGCAGTAGCAAAAGACTGAAAAGAGCCTAAATGTAAGACTACTGAAATGGTTAAAAAATCCAAACAACTATGGCATATGCATACTATGGAATACCATGCAGCTGTTACAAAACAAAAACAAAAGAAAAACTGATATGGAAAGATCTCTATTATAAACTACATTGTTAAGTTAAAAAAAAGTGCAGAGCAGACTATATAATATACAATCTTTTTTTTAGTATATGTGCTGCCGAAGCGAGCACTAATATACAATCTTTTATGGAAAAAAGGGGAAGAAATAAAAATACATATATACATTTGTTTCTAGATGCATTAAAAAAAACCTTAGGAGAATTAAAAGAAAATAAAAGAAATTACCGGTTGGAGCAGTGATAGGAACTGGGGTGAGTGTGACACTCTTCACTGTTTATTTTTATATATTTTTTGATTCTTGAACCAGGTGAATATATTACCACTTAAAAATGAAATAAAATATCACATAAGAAAAATAAATGAGAAGGATAATGATCATATTTCATCTAAGAAGTTCTATCCATTTGTTGGTACAACAAAGAAATGAAAATTACTTTGGATTTGTCCATGGAGGAACTGCACTTAAAGAAATGGGAGTCTTTGGTGTAGCTGTCAGGTATTTGCAGGAATAACGCAGAAGGCGGGAGTGGCAGCGGTGGAGGGGGTGGTGGCCACAGCAGCCAGATCAGATGTACATTTCCCTTGTTGGGTCCCTCTCATTTGGGAAGTTGTTCTGTACCAGGCTGTTCGGGTCAAAGTGCTTTTGTTCTTCAGTTCAGACTATAAAGCTCAGTGTACATCAAATCATTTTAGCAAAGCTTCTGTTTTGATGCAGTGTTTCAGCCTCTCCTCTTGGTCTAAGTTGGATCAACTAAATATCTCTTAAAAATTTCAAGGCAAATTGGCTTCAGATGACTAATGAGTGACTTGCCCACAGCTCACTTATTCACCAAAATAATTAAATTAATAAATTAACAAATTATGGAATTGCAAATATGAACAGTCTCGCTGCCTTGGCCTGGTTCAGTCAACTTCCTCATTAATTTTGAGCATCCTTCTGATGTGGTTGTAAATCATTGTCTTTTAAATTAATTTGTGGATGGAGTTAATAAGCCTCATTTATAGTGCTTGCTTTTTTTTTTTTTAAACAGCTTCTAAAAAAAAGACATCATTATCAGAAAGTATTATTTGTTATGAACTGTATCAAGAGAATTTATATTAATTCAGCCAATATCTTTTTTAAAAATATTTTATTTATTTATTTGACAGAGATCACAAGTAGGCAGAGAGGCAGGCAGAGAGAGAGGAGGAAGCAGGCTCCCCGCTGAGCAGGGAGCCTGATGCGGGGCTCGATCCCAGGACTCTGAGATCATGACCTGAGCAGAGGCTTTAAGGCACTGAGCCACCCAGGCAAGCCAGCCAATATCTTTTAAATTACAGTGAAAGATTTAATTTAAAACCAAAGCTACATAATGTAGATTCAATACTAATTGTGAAAGTTCTCTGAAGTGCCTCATACAAGTGAATGGTATTGTTATTTATTTATTTATTTTTTTTGCCATGCATTGAAATATAAAAAATATTTTAAAAAGGTAGAAAATGACATAGAAGATAAATGGGCAATTCAGGTTGAGGAAGATGGATGAAAGTAGTTCTAATAGACATAATCAGCTTTTAGCTAGGTAGAAAGGCGCCACAGACATTTGGGTTATTAACTGACACCAACCACTTGGTAATCATGCTTCTAATGAGAGTGAGCACTAATGGCTCAAGGAACTGTGAGTCAAATTATGAAGTTTTATTAAAACGTTTTCCCCATTTGTCTTCAATTATTTAGATCCAATCTAATTTTCCTTCAAAATTAAAGTTTGGGGTTCAAGCTAATTTATGTGACTGGACATTTAAAAATAGATGTCCTTTCTACCTGTCTGTAAGGTCACCGAAAAACAGTTTGGTACGTTTCCACAGAATTGCTGTTGAAACACAACCATTTCCCCCCCTAAACTTATGAAAATAACATGCAATAGAAGAAGCATAATTGAAGCTTTGTCCCTGAACACCAAAATTTAGAGAGCCTCCAAATGACCTTTTCCTCACTCTCCTACCCCACCTGCTACTCTAATTACTCTAATTACTTCTTAGTAGCTATAGCAAGCTCCCTTTCACTTTTACTCTAACCCTTTGCCCATTGGACACAGACAAAGCCAAGAACCAAGGTCAGAGTCTGGGTGAATAAGATATTCAGGGTCCAGAGGAAAAATACATATCCAGCATTTTGGGTAATTATCACAGAACTATCCCTAAATCTCAGAGGCCATTCAAGAAATGACCCCTTCCTGGGATCTGGACGTTGGTGACTTATTTTATTTTGATGTGCAGCCCCTGGATATCATTCAGCATTGTTCAGGAGACTGGTACGGCTGCTTGTAAAAGGATGTGTGGTGAAGAGCTTGCTCTCTTTCCCGGCTGGAGTACCTGACGACCAGCTAGCCTTCCTCACCTTTTCCTTTTCTTCTACTGTTCCTTTCATCTATGCCTCTGACCTTCTTTCCCTCTCTGTCTTTATTTTTCTATCCAAAATTTACCTTTCCTTTAAGGTCCCAGTTGTATATCATCTTACTGGGAGGAAAAAAGTCATTTTGATATAATTGGTACTCAGGAATTTAATAAATTATTAATGGAGATGCCGCAGGTTGAAGTAGTTATGAGTATTTCAGGTGGAGTGACTTTTTTCTTAAAGGTAGGTATTGTCTCATTTGACTGGATAAAATACAGATTATAATTCCTACACGTCTATGTGGTATAGTGTGCAGTGATTCCTCAATTATCTGTGTAAGAGTATTGGCCTAATGAAAAATTTGAAAGTATTTGTCTTTAGAATGCATGATAAATTTTTTTTCTCCCAGAAGCTTATTTTACCTATTATTACTGATTTGGTTTGGACTCATATTAAAATAAATACTTCTCTAGAGTACATACCAAACTGCTTCAAAGGAGAGGCATTTTAGAAATAGTTGGGACATAGGCAGAAGCCAAAGGGAAATGAAAAATATTCAGAATCAGAAGACTCAACATTCAGTCAATTATTTATTATACATTGCTATATTCCAAGAAAGATTTTGAGGTGTAATAGTAGTTGTGCCTCATGCTGGGAGCATTACGCCTTTTTTTTTTTTTTTTTAAGATTTTATTCATTTATTTGACAGAGATCACAAGTAGGCAGAGAGGCAGGCAGAGAGAGAAGGGGAAGCAGGCTCCCCGCTGAGCAGAGAGCCCGATGAGGGGCTCGATCCGAGGATCCTGGGATCATGACCTGAGCCAAAGGCAGAGGCTTTAACCCACTGAGCCACCCAGGCACCCCGCATTATGCCTTTTGAGGCCCAAATACAAGATTCCAGCTCTTTGTCTATTTTAGCATTTTGCTGTCTGATAATAACAACAGTAATCATTCCTGACTGGCCTATGGTGTCAAGTACTGTGCTGAATACTTAATATGTTTATCTTTTTTTTTTTTAAGATTTTATTTATTTATTTGACACAGAGAGAGATCACAAGTAGGCAGAGAGGCAGGAAGATAGAGAGGGGGAAGCAGGCTCCCTGCTGAGCAGAGAGCCTGATGTGGTGCTCCATCCCAGGACCCTGAGATCATGACCTGAGCCGAAGGCAGAGGCTTAACCCACTGAGCCACCCAGGTGCCCCAATATGGTTTATTTTTTTAATTTTTTAAAAAGGATTTTATTTATTTATTTGACAAACAGAACTCAAGTAGGCAGAGAGGAGGAAGAAGGCTCCCTGCCGAGCAGTGAGCCCCATGCGGGGCTCGATCCCAGGACCCTGGGATCATGACCTGAGCTGAAGGCAGAGGCTTTATCCCACTGAGCCATCCAGGCACCCCATGGTTTATTTTAATTAATCCTCAGATTACTTGCTGCATCATTTTACAGATGAAGCTCAGAGAAGTTAACTACCTTGCCCCAAGTCACACAGCAAGTACCTGGCAGAAATAACCACTTGGAACCCCAATGTTCTTAATACCTTCACTGGGAACACCTGCCAGTGTTCCTAATACCTTCACCCCCTTGCCTGTGTTTCTGTTGATGAAGACAGCAGTGCATCAAAGCTGCTATTTAGAAAAAGACAACTGGGTATTTTTTAAAAAGGGGGGAGTGGGAGAGGGAGAAGCAGGCTTCCTGCTGAGAAGGGAGTCCGATGTGGGGCTCGATCCTAGGACCCTGAGCTCAAGACAGACGCTTAACTGACTGCCACCCAGGCATCCCTCAACTGGGCATTTTTAAAGTGAATCTCAGAACCCGAAGTCCTATCTGTGTGAATGTGAAGGGAGTGGGTTTTGTTAATGTCAGATTATCCTAGCTGAAAAAGGGATTGTGTTCATTTTACCAGGACAGTTCTGAGAAAACAAATGGAACCCCAAACCTTCAACGATTGTCCAGACTCACTAGTTCCAGACCAGTGTAAAGTCTTAAGATCCCTTTATGAACAAGTGTTCTTAGGCTTGACCAAAGGAACTGGCTGTGAAACTCCTTACCCAGCATTGCCCCTTCTTGTTTGCCATTACATTCCTTGCCTTGTACTATCCCCTGCTAAATAATTTCCCTCAAATATGGGTCTTTAATCAACTATGTGCTGTACCTGAGCCGTACGATGGGAAGTACCACTTGGTGGGTGTTAAAACCCACTCTCTCCCTAGGCTCAGCTGTCCAGATGGTAGCAATTGTCTTTGTCCTCTTAGTTCAACAGCTGAACTTACTTGCTACTCATCCTCCCCAGTTACAGTTGCTGAGAACTCAGAGGTGTTCAAGTCTCTGAGTGGTCTTTGGCACAATCTCAGCCTAAGTGTCCCCTCCCAGAGGAAGTCTCCTCAGTGGAAGTTTTTTCCCTGCACCTCTCTTTCCCGGCCTGTTGCCTACCCTCCACCACTGTCCTGGATCTTAATACAGTCATAATCGAAGATCAATGAATATTAAATTTTAGTTTTTAACTGGTAAGTATCAATGCTTCTTATAGTGGTGAAGTTTTTGGTAGTTACTCAAACTGTTAGATTAAATTAGATGCAGTTTTGTTTTTTAATGGGGGGAGAGAAAACCCAGAACCTGTTGTAACATGAATCTTCCTAAGCACGCACTCACCCACCTTGTGGAAATTACTTTGCAGAAACAATGCACAGTATCTAAATCATGTCAGCGCAAATCATTACTTTGTCAAAAAGCAGGGACTTAATGCTTGTGTTATTTTAAAATTGTTTTCAGCGCAAGATTGGCATACCTAATTGCTTTTTAAATACACTTGTTAAAGCATCAAGGATATTGCTGATGGTATTTAAACGCCTTTGGGTGGGCTGCTGTCATTAAGAAGCAAGGTTGGCATTTTCTTCTCTAACCTCGAACTTGATGGTTTTAATATCTAGGCTATTAAGTTTATACCAGGAAGAACTCTGGCAGATAGATCTTTTTACCAAAGCAATTTAAGTAAACAACAAAAATAAAGGGTAAAGCATTTAGCTTTCAGATAACATGTTCTCCAAGGACAGTCCTCGATTTTTGTGGCCATGCACAGACTTATTTGAGGCTGAAGATGCCACGTTGGAGATTGACTTTTTTTTGGAATCAGCTTCAGAATTCAACCCCAAAGCTCATGTTTTGGCTTTAAGTGTGGTGTTAATAAATTCCTGAAGAAATTTCAAGGGGAAGTAAAAATCCTAAATTCTCTTCTATTATTTCATTTTTTGAAGGTGAAAAGTTAACTCCTTTGGAGGGGGGGAAGAAAACAAGATAAAACTGATTAACTTGGCTTCATTTAAAAATACTACTTTGGTCTTCTCCCACCCCCCAAATCCAAGGGTCCTTCATTCAGAAAGTATTTACCAGTCGTCTGCTAGATTCCCTGTCCCAGGAAGCATAGTGACCATTTCCCAAGAAAACATGTCCTGAGAGCATCTCTGTACCACTTTGAGGATGACTTAACCTGGAGAAACCCAGGGTGAGACTAACGTGTCTTAGGAGAGTTGTGAAAAATAAAAGTACAGAGTTTTGTTTTGTTTTTTTCTTTTCTGATATGCATTTCTATATGAATTCTATTAGTAGCTGCTTTTTCATTTCTTTCTGATAAAATATATAACAAAGGAGCCCCTGCTGTTTTTAGAGAACTTGCCGGCTTCCCATTGTTGAGAGAAAGTCTTCTGTGAAGTAAAAGCACTCTGCAAGGCTGGGACCATGGGTGATAAGGGCTGTTATTTGTGATAGAGGAAAGACGCTCTTTCCCCCTCCTCTGGTATGATGTGCATTTATCAGAGCATGTATCAAATAATTTGGTTTTCTAATACATTATCAGGAATTAGTGAAATTGGTTATGGACTTAATTATGCTTTTCTCAAAAATGTTTTTAGTCTGCTCTCGAACATTTTGAAGTGGACCTTTATTATAGTTACCAAATTGTATGAAAGCACATTGCCCTCATCGCATAAGGGTCACAGGTGGAACATAGCAGGGCTGAAAATGAAGGGTAATGGAAAAATCCAGTACTTGTGTTTGCTACTTAAATGTCATGGCTGGGTAAATGGATTTCTGTACTTCCTAGGACTCGGCTTCTACTACATTAGCCTGGCAAATTAGAGAGGAGAGGTTGCTCTGCAAATTGGCTTAGCGAACCATGTAGTTCATCTTTTTATTGTGCAAAACAGAAAAAATTGCTTCTAATCAATCCACTTCAACTTTTAGTCTAAAAATTATTTACCATCCCATCAGCTGAAAGTACCTATGAAATGGTCTATTTGAATTAACTGAAGGGAAGAGGTATTTGTATCAATAAGCTGATTACAATTATGGGGGCACAGTCTTACTATGGAAGCAATAAAGAGACTGCATTATTATTGAGGTGTCCTCGCCAAATTGATTAATGCTTTTAGGAGAATTAATCTACATTTCAAATATAATTGGACTCTTATTAACTGAATCAGAAATGTACCACTTCATGACTGTGATGCTCAAAAGAGAGAGATTTTTCCTTCCGAATAGAACATGATTACTTCTGGACTTTTTGTAATCTTTGCATTTGAGTCACATGATTGGTCAGTCTCTCTGCTTTGTAACCTTGTAACTGCCATAGGATGCAACATTGGGGGGGTGCTTAGATGAAAGTTTATTATTCTTAAATTTTGCAAAGCATAAATTAACAGAAAACTGATGTGAGGTACAGGGAAATTTCCGCTTTGCCAATTATTACACTCAATGATTTAAAAAAAATGAATGAATGAATTACACTTCTAAATAAAGTGTAATAATGAATTTGAGGTAGTGCAGATTACAAGAATAGACTCTTTGAAACTGTGCCTTAACACAGCTGGCTTCACTGGGAAAACACCGAAGACCAGGAGGCAGGGCTGCCTAGGAGGACAGACAAGAAAGGAAGAACGGAGGGGCACAGGAGCAGTCTGAAGGCAGTGGATTTGTGAGATTAAGGCAGTCCGTGCTGGGGGCTGGGGGATTATAGCCTGAGAATCCCTGGGCTCTTTGGAGAAGGAACTTCATTCACAGTTCCAGGTATATACTGTTTGGCTTCTCAAAAGTCAAAGATGTCTTATGCATCAAGAGTCCAAATTTCTGAACAACAACAACAACAATCTTAGCAGAGAAGACCAAAGAGTGCTGAAACCCCCCCAAATTTTTTTAATGAATTCTAATTCTTCTGACTAGACCCAAATCATCTCAATCTACAAAAGTATTTTTATTTATTTTTCACCGTAACAGTATTTAATGGAAAAAAGTATTTTTTGAGGAGTTGATTCTTTAAAGAGAAAACTCCCCTCTTTGAGGTGAATGTTAATTACATGCTGGCTTATTAGGTAATATCTACAGATAATGTCGTGCCTTATTTTGAATAGAGATTTAAATTCTAGCCTCCCGTTTCAAAAGAATCTCTTTAACCTTTGTAAAAAAAAAAAAGAAAAAAAAAGCTCTGTTGGAGAAGTGTCCCCTTTTGTGCTCTCTGACATCCCCGCGCCTGCCTCCCAACTGGGGCTGCTTCTGTGCTGAGAGAGAGGAAGGGGCAGCTGGCTTTTGCTTTGATTTGAGCTCCATTCTCCTTTCTCAGTTCCCCTCTCATTACTGGGGTCACATATGTTATTAACACTCAAATAAAGCTTCCTACCTCCTGCAAGTGAGGAGGGTTTAGCTGAAGTGGACTCTGTACATTTGGTGCATATGGGGCTGCTGGCGGGGGTGGGGGGGCAGAACCCTATTGCTTTAGTCCTCCACTCCCCCCCAGCAGATGTGCCTCATTAGAAAACTGAAGGGCTAGTATTGGGCGGGCGGGTGGGAGGGACGGGAGAGACTCCTAAATGCACTGCTTCATGCAGTGGACTTAGGGCTCTTGAGTGCCTGGGTCTCTGTGAAGGAGAGCTGCTTAGAGGATTTTGACACGGCGATCCCACTGCTTGCTGGTTAGACCTGAATGCAGACTTCCAGGCTTTACATGTCGTCAAGAGCTGTTTATGTCTTTTTTTTTTTTTATATAAGATTTTTATGCATTCATTTGACAGACAGAGATTATAAGTAGACAGAAAGCAGGCTCCCTGCTGAGCAGACAGCCCGATTTGGGGCTCGATTCCAGGACCCTGAGACCATGACCCCAGCCGAAGGCAAAAGCTTTAACCCACTGAGCCACCCAGGCACCCCCAAGAGCTGTTTATGTTTTTTGAATTTAGTTCCACATGACAACATTTCAGGCCTCTGTTCCCTGATTGCAAAGACAAGAAAGCTGACTCAATGGGTGACCTCCTGGGTCCCTTCTAGTGCTAACTCTTAATGAAATAATCTTGCAAATACTCCCCACCAATGTGTTCAATGAATTCAAGAAAACATAATCAAGAATAAAAAGGTCCCAAATTCATCTATACTGGAATAGTATATTTTTTCTTTAACATTCTCTTTCTGAGCCTGTGTACACACTGAGTTAAAATTTTATTTGCATCCAATTCAGTCCTGCCCAAAGATCTGGTTATCTCTCATCAAAATATTTCAGACTCAACCAGCCCCCAGGGCAAGGATGTACTGAGTATGTTCATAAATATGGGTTTCCCACATTAAGATATCATTCTCATATCCTTGCTCAGATGTTTTGTTTACTTCAAACTGGGCTGTGGGCTGGGTGGGTAGTAGTGATAGTGGTGTATAGCATTTCATGGGAAAATTGTAAAAATACAAAACAAAGATTTTTGTGCTATTCATCTTCTAAGAGAGACTACAACTAACTTCTATTTGTTGTGGGAGTTCCTTCCTTCCTTTTTTCCAGAAAAAAAACCTTTGGCAGCAAAGCTTAGGCACCTCTAGAGTCAGAACCTTGGTGCAGATCATGGAAAAAAGGGATGGATAATATTTGCCTTGAGAATTAACTCCCTCTCTCACTCCCAGGTCTGCTTTATTTTGGACTTATCCTGGGTTAATTAAAAAATAAGAATAGGTAGCAAAATTATTGTCTAGCTCCTTCTCCCACACCAACAGGAAAGAGCTAGGTGGTGGGGAGGGTGATTGATTTGACATTACAGTTGGCCACAGAGCACTGAAACTTCATGAGGTAAAGTGGAAGGGTCTCTTGGGTGGTGAGATGTGTAAATCTCTAACAAGACGGGAAGCGAGGCGCCCAGGGAAACTGACAGCTTGTTTCCCAGCATGCCTGCACCGGGCAGGTCCCCTTAAGCCCCTCTGAGGAGGGCGACGATGTGTGAGCTTGGAAAGGCGCACGACCAACCCGTGGGTAGCACTGGGAAACACTGCGGTTTCGGGTTCCTGAGGGCAAAGCAACGTGTGCAGTCGTCGTCAACTTAGAGAGCTTCTATTTTCCTGCCCTTTCTGAGCCCAAGTCAACGTACTCTGCCTGTGCACGATGCAGGTGACTCTGGGCTGGCCTCCCACTGACACTTTCCACCGTGATCTTTAGCTACCTCGGCTCAAAAAGAGAAGTGCCCGGGGATGGTATGCACGAGGGGAGACCCTTGTACTATTTACCCCCCACCCACCCCCTTTTTTCTGATGTTACAGACAGTGAAGAGGGGAAGAAGGAGGGAGAAGCGTCCGCTCTTCTCTGGGGGCGCGCGCATGCCCCGACACTTACCCAACCTCTTCCATAGGTTAAAAAAAAAATGTTTTTGTTTAGCGAATGCAGACAGGGTGTGGGATTGGGTTTGCTTGCCTGGGAGGAAGGGGAGAGAGCTTTTTTAGGAAGCTGTGACAACCTGAGATTTACGGATCAGCGGTTTTTGCGCGCCTTTTTGCAAAGCCGGTTCAGAGCCCTCCTCCCCTTTTTGTTCCGTTGACACGATTTCAGCTGTTTTTGTGTGATTTTAGAAGAGGAACAAAACCACAACAAAATCCACATATAAAGTATAAATAAATAAATTACACAGCATATTAAATTTCATTAAAAACCGGATAACATTTTTCAAGTTTCACGATGGCAGCAGTTGCAAGATTTTAACCTATATTCATCCTAGCAAAATGCTGGGATGCTTGTTGGGGGTGGTTTCTCTTTTGAAAAAAATTCTTTTTTCCCATTTGGTAGAAAATTTCTCGGTGTTTATGAATGAGCTTAATGCTAAAGATGGAAAATTCTGTTGAGTTTGAAATAATATAGCACTTTATTACACGTTTGGAACCAATGAAAATTTATACTGTACCTTTATCTGTATGTTGCATCTATCTATATGAATTAATAAAACCTTAGAGTTGGAGAATATTAGGACCAACAGTGGCCTTTGTCCCCAAAGCGTAGCCCAACTCACTCACTTGACAGATGGCTGACCTCACAAAACAATTCTTTGTCTTCTTTTGGAGAAGTAGCGCTTTTCTGTTCTTTTTGCAGTGGAGTGTTTTCTAAGAATTACTTCATGTCAAATTAATTTGATGACACACCAGAAGCATGCACACACACACACACACACACACACACACACCAAACACAATCCTAGGTTCAGAATTTACTTGCAGGCAGTATTAACTAAACAGGTGCAATGAATTTTCTAATTTAAGGATTCTTTTATTCCTGTTCTTACCCTGTATCTCCAGACAGGACACACTGGAGTTGGATGGGCTGTAGGCTCTTTCCAAATGTCAATGACGCATTGTAGACTGTATGGGTTTGTGATGGTGGTGGTGGGAAGGGGCTATTTACTGAGAGGAAATCCGCAGTGAGCTCAAAGCTTTCTGAGGTTTCTCATTTCTCGGCAATTGCTGAGCAAGCACCAGCTACCATTTCCGCCTTTGACTCTGGGGACCACGAAGGGCTTTTTTTGGGAAGGGAATCTTAATGCATGCACTCATCATATTTCTCCAGGTATTATAAAGATAGGGTAATGCTGAGATTTATACACATGTCAGGGAAGATGGTGAGCATTCAGAATTCCTAAATATAATTACGAGTTTAAAATACCACTCCGCTCCTCTTTTTTTTTTTTTTTTTTAAATGCTTTTATGCCAGCGGATAAAGCTGTGATGTTGTCAAATACCCCTCACTTTCCTGGGCAGCCCCTGTACCTGACTGTCAACATTAATAGGAATAATAATGGTACAACTTACTGAGTACACAGTCTGTTCCAGACATGGCACTAAGTACTTCATATGCATTATTTCATTTCGTATTTACAACAATCCTATGAAGCTCATTGCAAATGAGTAAGGTGAGGTTCAACAAGGTGAAAGAATTGCCCCAGATCCCACGGCAATAAGAACCAGAACTGGGACTCAAACTGACATGTTTCTGACTCCAGAAACTGAGTCCTCAGTCTTCGTTAAATCACGCAATTCTAGCTCTCATCTATTTGGTCAAATTAGAGCAATAGGTCTTCGTTCTCAGTTGTGTTCTAACACAATTTCTTCTTGTTTCGAGATAGTTCTAACATTTGAAGAAAAACAACTTATTTTCATAATAACAGACATTTACTTAGCACTTAGTTTCCCAAGGCCCTGTTCTGCCCTTGTTTTCACTAATTCTGACATCCATGTTACAAGGCAGTGTGTAAAAAAGATGATCCTTGGATTACCAGCATCAGATTTAGAATTTAGAAGCAGGGTGCTAGTTTAAAATTCAGTCTTCTGTATACCTTATGGACTGGGATGAGATTCAGTTGGATGAGATTCAGGAAACTGTCTTTTAATCAGCTCATTGACTATCTGAATGATCAGAAAGAGAAACAGGAATTCTGGAATCAAACCTTGATTTCTACCCCAGTTTTTGTTCTTTTTAATTGTAGGACCTTAGGCAAGTGTGAAGATTAAATTAGATAGTGTGTGTCAAAACAGTGAAGTTTAAGAGTGCTAATAGTGATGGAAGCTAATACTTTTTGAACACTTACTCTGTGCCACATGTTGTGCTGAAAACTTTGCATGTACCAGTTTACTGAAGCTCTACAGCACCCACGTAAGGGAGGGCTGCCATTATTCCTAATTTACAGAAGGGGGGTGGGCAGAAAGCACAGGGATTAAGCCGAGCCAGAATCTGGTGGCAGGGGTCTGGAACCTAGAGCTTTGCCTCTAACCTCTGTACCTGCTGTCTCTCATAGTACGTATTTACTGATTACTGCTTCCTTCTGGACCATCTTATAAAAACAACAGCAACAAGAATGGGTAAAAATTCTGGATGGGACATATAAGAGCTTTGATTTTTCTTTTGACCCAGAACATGTAAGCGCAACGTGATACATTTCTCTTTAAGATTGTTTGGTGCAGGCAGGGCATTGGCGGTGCATGGGCAAAGCTCTCTTGCTGGAGCTGAGATGGGGCAGAGGGGTTGCCCGCAAGGTGAAAAACTGACTAGGGGCTTGGAGGATAAAGAGCCGTGCGCTAGAGAGAGAAGGTTAATAGAAGCTTACTGAAAAATTTGGGCCATCTTCCTTTAAGGGTAGGATAACAGTAGTTATGAGGACTTTGCAATCACAACAAGATTTAGTGGAGGAACTATTTTTTATTGGCTTCATATAGCACTACACTGTGTTTATGGAATCTAGATGCAGGAGATATTTCAAAGTGTAGAGGAGAAGAACCCAACTTATAACTAATGGTCGGTTATGGCAAATCAATGAAGACTTCCTGGAGGAGGAAGTCAGATACCCAGAGCTGAATCTGAAAAGATGGGTATCAATTACATAGAAAAAAAATGTTTTGCAGACAGAAAGGACAGCTGGGTCAAATGGCAGTGCTTCCCGACTCTTAGCAAGTGGTGACTTTTGAGAAAAAGGTAACATTGGCAAGGTACTCTGGGGTCTTGCAACCCATGGCTGGCAGCCAGGCTGGTACTCTCTAGTTTAAGGGGTGTAAGCCATTCACAGTAACCATAGTGCCTAAGACAAGGCTGAGGGAGGCCTGGAGAGCTGGGAGTGGGAGAGGTGGCAAACATCAGCTCTCCAGGAATTAATTTAATGTATAAAATGAGATCAAACTCCACTTCAAAGGAAATTAAATTTTTTCTTAGCCAAAGAAAAATTTTACAAAGCATTGGGAGACATCTGGCTTCTCCTCTAACAGGAAAGGTGCTGGAAAGATTCTACTCTTGTTCCTTGGGTTGTGTCAAGAAAAGAGATTTTCACCTCCCTTTGGGTCTAGAGGGGTGGCTGTGTTTTATTGCAATCAGAAGGTGAGAGTCCAGAGGTGGGAGCGCTGGTGTGGTTTCCATAGACGAAGACGGTTCTGCTATTCATTTTCTCTGTGGAGGATGTCAGATCTTGCTCCACTGAAAATACCTTTGATCAAACCCTCTTGGACTTTCTTTCCTTTTAGGAGCCAGACATTCTGGGAAGCAGAATGGATACAGATTTAAATATAAATCTCATCTAAAAGCTATTTCAGGAGAACCGTGTAACAAATATTTCTATTTATTTCCCCATACAGGTCTCTTCTCTTAGAATCAAAACTTTCAGTTACATTTTATAGGGACACTCCATGTGCCCAAAAAAGAACACTGGGCCTTCGGCCACTGGATAATTTCCTCTGCCTCTCTTCTCCTGCTGGAGATTTATTTTACAAATCTGTGCGGGGAGAGCAGAAGCAGCAGGAGACGCTATGAGATTTATATTAGAAAAGCTTTAAAAAGGAGAAGTTTTTGTTTGGGATTTGAGAGCTGCCATTGTTGGGGAAGGATATGACAGGAATGGGGAGAACAGATACTAAAGATGTTTTACTGTTCCTCAGAATTTACTCTCCTTCATTCCTGGGACCTTTAGTCTTTTGGATAAAAACCATCCAGATTTTAATTGCACTTCCCCTCCCCCCCTTTTAAAATGATCCGTGTTTCTGAGAATATGTCTCTATAAAGCACTGAATTACAGGGAGCCAGAGTGTCCTTGAGTTGTCTGAGCATAATTTTACTTGAGCTCCAGAAAAGCCTACATTTATCAGTCTTTTAGAATTCAATAAGGTCACTGATGAGGTTTAAAAGAGGTGATTGTGCAGAAGAGAAGGGAGAAGGACATAATCCAGGAGCTTGTAGTAAAGAATGATCCGTGTGGACAGTTTTCTGATAGTGGTGAAGTAAACGCAGGGGAAGCTTCTGGAATAACTTTAACTTCTTGCCATTAAGTTAATCTGTAAAATGGTAGAAGATAATAAGATGCATTCTGTTTTCCTGCTTTAACTAGAAATTGGTATCGGAGTAGAGATATCTTCTGAAGAATTCAGGACAAAATCTTCATGTTGCGAGGTCGTGGGTGAGAAGGGAACGAGAAGACTGAACAGGAAGCAAACTTGAGAAAAAATACAGTAAAATATACATGACATAAAATTTACCATCCTAACCATTTTAAGCATACAATTCAGTAGTGTCAAGTATATTCACATTGTTGTGCAACCAGTCTCCACAACGCTTGTCATCTTGCAAAACTGAAATTCTATACCTGTTAACAACTCCCCGTTGCCCCCTCCCTCCTGCCCCTGGTAGCCACCGTTCCACTTTCCGTCTCTATGAATTTGGTTACTCCAGGTAACTCATGTGAGTGGAATTATATAGTATTTATCTTCTTGTGATTGGCTTAGTTCACTTAATGTCCTCGAGTTTCATCCATACTGTAGCATTTATCAAAATTTCCTTCCTTTTATTTTTTAAAAGATTTTATTTATTTATTTGACAGAGAGAGATCACAAGTAAGCAGAGAGAGAGGGGGAAGCAGGCTCCCCGCCGAACAGAGAGCCCGATGCGGGGCTCGATCCCAGGACCCTGAGATCATGACCTGAGCTGAAGGCAGAGGCTTAACCCACTGAGCCACCCAGGCACCCCAATTTCCTTCCTTGTATATATGTACACCACATTTTATTTATCCATTCATCTGTCAATGGACACTTGGGTTGCCAACTTTGGGCTATTATGAATAATGCTGCTATAATCATGGGTGTACAGGTATTTCCTCCAAACCCTGCTTTCAGTTTTTTTTTGGGTGCATACCCAGATGTGGAGTTGCTAGACCATATGGTAACCCTATTTTTAATATTTTGAAGAACTTCCATATTGTTTTCCACAGTGGCCATGCCAGTTTATATTCCTACCAGTGGTGCACAAAGGTACCAATTTCTTCACACCTTTGCCAACACTTGTTCTTTCCTTTTCTTTTCTTTCTTTTTTTTCTCTTCCTTTGCTTTTTTCCCTTCCCTCCTTCTTTTTCTTTTTCTCTCTTCCTCCCTTCTTTCCTTCCTTCCTGTCTGCCTTGCTTTTCTTTTCTTTTTATTTTTTTTTAGATTTTTTTTTTATTTAATTTTTTATTTTTTATAAACATATATTTTTATCCCCAGGGGTACAGGTCTGTGAATCACCAGGTTTACACACTTCACAGCACTCACCAAAGCACATACCCTCCCCAATGTCCATAATCCCACCCCCTTCTCCCAAACCCCCTCCCCCCAGCAACCCTCAGTTTGTTTTGTGAGATTAAGAATCATTTATGGTGGGGCGCCTGGGTGGCTCAGTGGGTTAAGCCGCTGCCTTCGGCTCAGGTCATGATCTCAGGGTCCTGGGATCGAGTCCCGCATCGGGCTCTCTGCTCAGCAGGGAGCCTGTTTCCTCCTCCTCTCTCTCTCTGCCTGCCTCTCTACCTACTTGTGATCTCTCTCCGTCAAATAAATAAATAAAATCTTTAAAAAAAGAAAAAGAATCATTTATGGTAATAGTCGTTCTAATAAATTTGAACTTAGATTTGTAAGCTGCAGCTGTGAAACACAACTGAGTGGGTTAAAATAACAGTCATGGATCATTGCTCATGAATCCACAGGGTGGCAACTTGGGTTATGGTCAGCTGGGTGGTTTTCTGGTCTTGGCTGGGCTTACTCACATATCTGTGGCCAACATCTGGATTAGCTGGGGCCTGGCTACTCGAGGGAGGGCCCAGCTTGTGGCCAATCTTTCAGTAGGCAGGCTTGGGCTTATTCACATGGTGGTAGCTGAGTTCACATAGTGACAGTGGAAACATCAAGAATTCTTGAGGCCAGGGCTCAGAAGTTGCTCATCACTTACATCACAGTCATTGGAAGACATAA
Source organism: Mustela nigripes (assembly GCF_022355385.1). NCBI lineage: Eukaryota > Metazoa > Chordata > Mammalia > Carnivora > Mustelidae > Mustela > Mustela nigripes. The sequence continues at coordinate 68,053,317 of NC_081565.1, read as the reverse complement.
GATCCCAGGGTAGAGCAACAGATTTTTGGTGGTAGGAGCTGCGCTGTCACCCTACCAAAAGAACAGTGGAAACAGGGAGGATTGAAAATTGTGGCCATTTTTGCAGTCTACCACAGGATTCTAGAATATTGGTGGGAGTAGGGTGAGAAATTTGCCAGAAGATCATTAAGATTTTTGTAATAAACAGTTAGTTTTGTCTGTCTGGTACAAATTTTCCAGAACTCGTTTAAATATTGAGGGTAAGAACTGGGAAGCTATAAATGAATTTGAAATTTTTTCAGAAAACCTTGGGATTTAGCCACAAAAGTACCATATATTAATTTTTAAACATAAACTTATAATTTTGGAATAATTTTAGATTTACAGTAAAGTTCCAAGGATAATACAGAGTTCCTGAATGTCCTTCACTCAGCCTCTTCTCCTGTTAACATCTTATTACCATGGTACATATGTCAAAACTAGGAAACCAACATTGGTACATTACTATTGACTAAACTCCAGACTTTATTTGGATTTCACCAGTTTTCTTCATTAATGTTCTTTTTCTGTCCCAGGATACAATCTAGGAAACCATATTTCATTTAGACAGTTACTTTTTAAAAAAAGACTTTATTTTTAGAGCACTTAAAAAAAAAGATTTATTTATTAATTTGACAGAAAGAGAGAGAGAGAGGGAAAGAATGCAAGCAGGCTTCCTTTTGAGCAGTGAGCCCCATGTGGGGCTCAATCCTAGGACCCTGGGATCATGACCTGAGCCGAAGGGAGAGGCTTAATGACTGAACCACACAGGTGCCCCTTTAGAACAGTTTAGGTTCACAGCAGAATTGAGGTGAAGATACAGAGATTTTTTGTACACCCCAGCACCCACACATACATAGACTTCTCCATTATCAGCATCCTCTACCAGAGTAGTACTTTTTTTTTTTAACAATTAGTGAAGCTAATTGACACATCATAATCACCCTAAGTCCATGGTTTACCTTAGGGTTCCCTCTTGGTGATGGATAGTCTGTGGTTTGGACGAATATATAGTGACATGTATCCATCATGATAGTATCATATGGAAGACTTCACTGTCCTAAAAATCCTCTATGCTCCCCCTATTCATTGCCCCCTCTCCCTCCCTAACTCCTGGCAAACACCGATCTTTTAACTATCTCTATAGTTTTGCCTTTTCCAGAATGTCATGTAGCTGGAATCATTCAGTGTATAGCCTTTTCCAATTGGCTTCCGTCACTTAGTAATAGACAGTAAGTTTCCTCCATGTCTTTTCATGGCTTGATAGATCATTCCTTTTTAATACTGATAATAGTCCATTGTCTGAATGTACCGTGGTTTATTTGTAAAGTCCCTCACTGAAGGACTTCTTGGTTGCTTCCAAGTTTGGGCAATGGCAAATAAAGCTGCTATGAACGTCCATCCGCAGGTTTCTGTGTGGAGATAAGTTTTCAACTCCTTTTGGTAAATATTAGGGAGCGTGATTACTGGATCATATGTTAAGAGCGTGTTTAGTTTTGTAAGAAACTGGCAAACTCTTCCAAAGTGGCTTACCATTTTGCATTTCCATGAGCAATGAATGAGAGCTCCTGTTGCTCCCCATCCTCACCGTCCTTGGCGCTGTCAGTGTTCTGAATTTCGGCCAGCCTAATAGCTGTGTGGCACTATCTCATTGTTGTTTTAATTTGCAGTTCCCTAATGACATGTGATGTTGGGCGTCTTCTCATGTTTATTTGCCATCTGTATGTCTTCTTCCTTGGGATGTCTGTTAAGGTCGTTGGCCCATTTATTTTCCTTAAAGATTTATTTATTTATTTGAGAGAGAGAGAGAGGGAGATAAAAGAGAATGTGTGGGAGGAGGGCAGAGAGAGAGAGGGAGAGGGAAGAAAGCCTTAGGCAGACTCCTCACTGAGTGTGAAGCCCAATGCCCAGCTTGATCTCATGACCCTGAGAGCATGACCTGAGAAAAAACCCGAGAGTTAGATGCTTACCTGACTGTATCACCCAGGTGCCCTTCATTGGCCCATTTTTTAAATCAGTTTTTTTGTTTTCTTGTTGATGTGTTTTAAGGGCTCTTTGTGTATTTTGGATGAAAGTCATCCATTAGATGTGTCTTTTGAAAATATTTTCTCTCATTCTGTGTCTTCTCTTCTTGTTCTCTTTTGGCCTTACCTTTTATAGAGCAAAATTTTAAAATTTCAACCAACTTTAATTTTAACTGGTAAAAAATTCTCAGACTGAGTAGACACACCATGATGAGGCTGTTCTTGATGAAAGGCAATGTGGTTGCTCTGCGGGCGGTCCTCTGCTTGGTGTGGCCCATCCTCTCAGGTCCTAGCTAAGTCACTGGCCAAGTCAGACTCCAGCTCTTGGCTCCCCCCTGTGTTATGGCCCTGAGGTTTTTTTCCTCCTTTCCAAGCTTCAGCAAGCCTCCCTCTCTCCTGAGCCTCTTCTCGCTCCAAGCTTCCCTCTCTCAGGACCCCTCAGACTCTTTTCTCACAACCCCCTCTCCCCAGAGTCATTTCTCAGCCCACACAACCCCTTTCTCAAACCTCTCTTAAATGCAGAGAATTAAATGTATGTGGTGGTTGGAGCCAGATTCCGCTGGCTGGACGGCTTCTTTAGGAAAAGTTGAGTGTTCTTGGCTTACAGCTGCGAGTCTCCATGGTGAGGAGAGCTGCAGGGGACAAGTTCTTTCCCATCTACTCCTCTTCCCTGCTCACTTGAGTGCTGCTCTTAGCCATGCGAATAGGACAGATCTCATGTTAGGTCCAAAAAACAAAAACAACCCACCCAGGGTGGCTCAGTGGCTCAGTGGTTTGAGTGGAGGGCTCTTGATTTCAGTTCAGGTCATGATCTCAGGGTCCTGGGATCAAACCACAGTTCCCTACCCAGTGGGGCTCAGCGCTCAATCCCCTACCCAGGGGAGCTCCACGCTCAGTAGGGAGTCTGCTGGAGGATTCTCTCTCTTCCTCTGCCCCCCACCCCCCACCGGCCATGCTCTCTCTCTAAAATAAATAAATCAATCTTAAAAAAAAAGAAGAACCCAAACCAACTAATCAAACAAAGCTGTCATGTAGGGAGAGTTGATTAAATAATTATCCTTTTTGTCTTTTTATAGATATAACAAACTTGTGCTAGAGACAGAGATATCAGGCTCCTCCTGTACCCCTAGTCTATTCTATTTTTTCCCGCAGGTCAGTTGGAGACTTTCCACCTCTTTTGACTTCAGGACCTTCTCCAGAGCTGTAACTTTGTTAGGGCTCTGCTGTGCATGCCAGACATGAGCTTTGGGGAACGGAGCCAACAGAGGGCTGGTCCCAAAGGCCCCACAGCTTGTTTTCTTGACCAGTGCCTGATGTCAGCCAGCCTCCTGGTCATTTGCTGCCTCCTCAGAAGGTAGAGTGAGGCACGCACAGCTGCCTGACCCCTGGGTGGGATAATGTGCCTGCCTTTCGAGTGAACTAATCAGCAAGGCGAAGGCAGAAGCAGTTTGTTCCCCCTGAGTGATTTTTTTGCCTCCAGAAAGTTATTATCTTCCCGGGTGTACTCAGTGACTCATGACTTGTCAGCACCATTCAAAACATTACTCTTTCTCTCTTTCTTTCTTTCTTTTTTTTTAAGATTTTATTTTTATTTGAGACAGAGAGAGAGAGAGAGAAAGAGAGACAGAGCACAAGCAGAGGGAGCAACAGGCAGAGGGAGAAGCAGGCTCCTGGCTGAGCAAAGAGCCAGATGTGGGACTCGATCCCAGGACTCCTGGATCATGACCTGAGCCTAAGGCAGATGCCTAACTGACTGAGCCACCCAGGCACCCCCTAAACATTATTATTTCCGTCCACAGGACATAATACATGTGCTCTTACGGTTCATGTTTTTATTGCACGCACACCTGATACCACCCAGGCAGCAGCCAGTCCAGTCCCTATGTGCACATTCATCCTGGACATGTTTGAGTTCCATGCCTGGATTTACTTAAGCAATACAGTGTTTTCTGGGGTCATGCGAAGATCTCAAATGAAAGCAAATTACTGCTTTGCTCAAAACACAACAGAGATTTACAAAGTAGCAGAAAGAAACCTTTAGAACTTGCTATGGAAGTCTCCAGGTAATTAACTCGCATGAAAAACTAAGTAGGCATGCCAATCCTTTTCTTCCTCCCAGGTTGATAACGTCCTCAAGCCTGGAGGGTTAGCTGTGTCCCAGCCCATTTTCCTCTTTTTGTCTGGGTTAAATTTTCTTCCTAAATATTTCATGTTGTCCTCTGTGTTCTGCAAGCCCAGCTGTCTGCTCTCTTGCTCTCTGTTAATTTGTGCAGTTAAACAGTTTGCAAGGTCTTCCTTCGCAAGCACTTCAATGTCAAGCTGCTTCTATTATTCCTAAGACTTGTTGTCCTTGCTCCTATATCTTAAGGGTTCGTTTTCTTTCTTTGCTGTTTGGTTTTTCTCTATTTTCTATTCAACTAGGTTATTCTGCTCAGGATAGCCAGCACAGAGGCACAAAACAGGCTGCTGACAAATTTTGCTGAATAAGTGCATTGAATAAGTACATTGAATCAGTGCTCTCTTACTTATTATCTCTCTGCTCGGTCTTTTTCTAATTTGTCACTCCTTTAGTGGAAATAAGGGTACTACACTGTTTAAAAAAAACAGATCTTCTCTGATAAAAATTGCTCCCCAAATCCAAGATATTAGAGATTTAGAGATGACAATGCGTATCATATTTTTCTATTATGTCAGGTTGAGCCACTTTGTATTTTTGTTTTGTTTTTCAAACATTGCCTTTTGCTTTTGAGCAATTGTGAGACTTGTTATTTAAAATACACACAAACACACCCAGTTCAATTCCACAGGGTATGCATACCCAATGGCCTTTAATGTTTTAAAATAAATACCCAATTTAATCAGTGAAGGACTGAAGTGAGGCCCTTATATTGGATGAGATCAGATGCAGTTGACCTCAGCACGGCTTCCCTTGGGCCCCAAAGTCCTCAATTGAGTGGGTCAGTGGAGAGAAACACCTGGGGCTCAGGCATAGGGCTCCTGTGGGGTGGGGTCCTTACCAAGCCTGAGAAGCTTGATTCTTATTTTGCCACTGCCCTTTTATCTTCCATCCCCACATTTTATGTATTATCTTCCTTTTATACTCCTGATCTGTGCGCTTCCGTTTTCATTATGTTTACAAACATCAGCTTCTCCTAATTTTTTTTTTTAAGATTATTTATTTATTTATTTGACAAAGAGAGAGATCACAAGTAGGCAGAGAGGCAGGCAGAGGGGGGGGGGGGAAGCAGGCTGTCTGCTGAGCAGAGAGCCTGACATGGGGCTCAATCCCAAGACCCTGAGATCACGACCTGAACCAAAGGCAGAGGCCCAACCCACTGAGCCACCCAGGCGCCCCAGCCCTAAGCTTCTCCTAATTCTTAATCCAGATGCAGACACTAGAACCCACATCCCTACCTGAGGACAGAAAGCAGTTCCCAGGGACTTCTGTAAAACATTTCAGCCTCCAGGATCTAGCGTCCTGAGAAACCCCCTTTCCTGAGACTTTTTACTTACTTCACAATCTCTTGTGATCAGCATTTTATCAGTTATCTGTGATCATCATAGCTCCTCTTTGAGCCAATTCCTGACAAAGGGATTAAGACAGTGTATGAGTCTGTGAAGGCTGCCATCAGAAAATACCAGAGACAGGTGGCTGAAACAATAGAAATGCGTTTTCTCACAGTTCTGGAAGCTGGGAACCTGAGATGAAGGTGTTGGTGTTGGCAGGTTTGGGCTCTCCTGAGGCCTCTCTCTTTGGCTCTCAGATGGCTGCCTTCTTTCCATGTCATGGTTTTTCCTCTGTCTGCACATTCCTGGTGTCTCTGCTTCTTCTTATAACGCCACTACTTCTATTGGATTAGGCCTTCATTCTTCTAACTTTATTCAACCTTAATTGCCTCTTAAGAGGCCTTTTCTCCAAATATAGTCACATTGCAGGGTGAGGGCTTAACATATGAATTTGGGGGAACATAATTTAATTCATAACAGATAGAATGTTGGACAACTATTAACCAATTTGTAGTAGTAGATCCTCTGCTAAAAAATTTTTCCATCTATCTGTTATAAAGCAGCTAAGTGCTTGGGCTTTGTATCTAATCTTTGCACCTGCAGAATGAGGATTAAAAAAGTGTCTAGCTTATCAGGTTGTTATGAGGATGATATAAATTAAAACATATAACATGCTTATTAAGGTTGTTAGCATATAAAAATTGCTCGAGGAGTGTTAGCTATTTTTCTTTTTCTTTTCTTTCTTTTTTTTTTTTTTTTTTTTGGCTTAAAGCTTAGCTGGAGCCCTTTGCTCTTAGCCCATCTATGACAGCAACCTTCATTAAAGTTTTTTTCTCTACTCAAGTTTGTTGTTGTTTTTTTAAAAGATTTTATTTATTTATTTCAGAAGGAGAGAGAAAGCATGAGCAGGGTGAGGGACAGATGGACAGATGGATCCCAGGACCCTGGGATCATGACCTGAGCCAAATGCAGACACTTAACCGACTGAGCCACCCAGGCCTCCTCTCTACTCAAGGTTTGAACAAATATGAATCAACTTTATTTTTCTTATCTTTTTATTGTTTTCTTCAAATTTTAATTTAAATTCTAGTTAGTTAACATATAGTGTAATATTGGTTTTAGGAGTACAAGTTAGTGATTCATCACTTACCTTGAACACCCCGTGCTCAACAGAACAAGTGCCCTCCTTAATACCCATCACCTATTTAACCCTTTCCCTACCCACCTTCCTCCATCAATCCTCAGTTTATTCTCTGTAGTTAAAAGTCTTATGGTTTGCTTCCCTCTCTTTTTTCCCCCTTCTCCTACGTTCCTCTGCTTTGTTCCTTAATTTCCACATATGAGTGAAATCACATGATATCTGTCTTTCTTTGTTAGCTATTTTTATTATCAAGCTACTTGTTATTACCACACCTGGGATGCCTGAGTGGCTCGTTTGTTGAGCATCTGACTTTTGGTTTTGGCTCAGGTTGTGATCTTGGAGTCATGGGATGGAGTCCTACATCAGGCTTTGCATTTAGCATGGGGTCTGATGAAGATTCTGCCCTCTCTTTCTCCCCCTTTCTCGAATAAATTTAAAAAAGAACAAGAAAAAGAAATGTGCCTTCCTATGATGGCTCTAATTGCATCCTCCAAAATTCATATGTTGAAGTCCAACTCTTAATATCTCAGAAAGTAAGTGTTTGGCAATAAGTGGTGATTAAATTAAAATGTAGCTGTTAGAGTGGGCCCTATTCAAACACCACTGATATCCTTATAAGAAGAGGAAAAGACACTGGGGGTGTGTGAGCACAGAGGGACACCTGTGGGAGGGAGACCCAAGGAGATGGCCTTCTGCAAGTCAAGGAAAGAAGACTGCCAGCAGCTTGATCATGGACGTCTAGTCTCTAGAACTGTGAGAAAATAACTTTCTGGTATTTCATGGGCACCCAAATAGACCAGCACACTCCTCAAAAAGAATGAGCCTGATGATATCCAACTTATTCCCTTCTATTATAAGAGAATTAGAAAGGTGCTCTCTTTGCTAGGATGACAGGACCCAAATGAGAGTCATTGCATCAGAAAGAGTGATTTCATGAACTGTCAGAGAGTGGTACTGTGGGTTTTAAAAGGGAGTCAGCTTCTCTTATTGATGATACTTCTGTCATATATTTTTGTCCTTAGGAGGAATGTGTTGGATTACTTGCTTGGTAATCCTTCTGAGATGCAGATTTAACAGTGGTAATGCATACCTTAGCACACATTCTCAGTATTTCTCGGAACGAAAAACATTTCTTTTGGTTTTGTTTTAAGACAGCTGACCTAAAAATTTTCTTTCTTGGTTAAACTTTTCTTATCCTTAGAGGAACATTTATAGTTGGAGAAAGATTGAAGGTAAGCAAAGGACACATTGGCTTGAATAGCCCAGCTACAAAGTGAACGCTCCCTGGCTGGTCATCAGGGACAAAATAACAGGAGCCAGGTGTCCAGCACTTAAGCTGTTCCTGATTTTCTAGCAGAGACCAAGTCAGGCTCATGTTCCTAGAGTGGCCTTGTGACACCGTCTGGAGAATGAGCAAGGATATGTGCATAACATCAGACCATTCCGTGAGAATGAGCCTCACTTATGGAGAATTTATGTCTGATAGTTTTCCCATTTCTGGAACATGCCAGAAGACTGAACTTCTAACAGACAGCTCTAAGTGAGAGGCATGTTTACATCTGAGAAACCTCTATCGTGATGAGAAGAAAATATTGTTTTTGGCCGTGTAACCACGGAGACAGACTCCTCCACTCAGAGAATAAAAAAAAAATCTGCTTCCTTATGCTCCCTTTTTTGGTCCCATTGAATTAGGTGTTGCAAACTGGTCGCCCACAGGCCAGATTTGGTTCCTGGATGGGTTCTGTTTGACCTGCATGGTATTTGCACAGGTTTTACACTTGAGCGTGTTTAGACAAAGCATGCACTTTCCAGTTTGGCACGATGGCCGCCACTCCCTGTTGTCCTACACACCACATGCTGGTTCCCGCGTATTTATGTGACTGGCCTGGCTCCCGAATGCATTTAGCTTGCGGCCCTTATTAAATTGTTTCCTGGCCACAGTCAGAGACTTAGCCTCAGTGCAAAAAAAGATTATTTTGTTAAGCTTTTATTGCTTATTACACATGGATCAGAGAATACTTACATCTGCAGTGAAGATATTGGAGGGATTTGAAATACTGCCACCAAGGCAAATCCTACTGTAGTCAGCAGGGAATGGACAACCAACTCCCTGGCTTCCTCTAACACCGGAGGAGTGAGTGAGTCATGTACTTCCCCCAGGAGTTCTTCTTAGCTCTGAGCCTAGATCTGGATGATCTAAAGTGGTCCCTGCTAGCCCGCATGTGGGTTCAGAGTGCTCAGAATGTGGCTAGTCTGATTGGAGACGTGTCCTGGCTATAAAATGCACACTGGGTTTCCAATACTGAACACCAACATAGTGTGAGATAATGGTTCACTCACAGCTTTTATATTAATACTTTAAGATAACAGTTTTGAGATACTGGGTTAAGAGTTAATTTCATTTGTTCCTTTTTTATCTTTTTAAATGTGGTTACTAGAAAATTTATAATAGCAGATGTGGCTCAGATTGTGTTTTTATTGGACAACGCTAGACCAGAAGCTAACCAAAATGAATTCTTAACTACATCATATTTATTAACTTCACAGTACCATATGCTGAGTTTATTTGTAGCGGCCCTTCTATCAAACCAATAATGAATGACTATTTTCAGTTTCCAGAAGAACACTTTCTGGGTTGTGGTATTAAAGATAAATGGGCTTGCTGAAGGGGAAGAAGCGGGCTAGGAAGATCATCATCAGGTGAACACAAGAGAAGATTTTGGGCTCGAAATTTGCTGTTGCTTTGACGTGTGACATGATGTCTCAAGTTTGTTACTCATATTTCTCTATCAGGCAGCTCCTACGCTTCTTTTAATGTGTTTGCTCACACACATGCCCACCCGTGGACACATATTCATGTATGTAAACACACACACTCACACACACAGCTGTAGCTAGGAGCCTCTCTTAGGGGTTCTCCTGACATCTAATTAAATTCCTTACCAGTGGGATTCCTTACCTTGGAATTCTTTTAAAACCCTAGTGGTTGTTAGAAATCATTTGTGGACTCTTTCTTTCTTGGTACAAAAATTAAAGAGACAAGAAAGTACTGAAATTGATCTTGGATAGTGTATGAGGAGCTCGGAGGCAGATAGGATCCTGGAAAGGGACTAGAAGCTGGAGGAGGAAGACAGAGAACCTTCTGTCACTTCCCAGTCCATATCCTCCGGGTCTGCTGCTTCTCCCATAACAGGTGGTGCCAAGAGGAAGTGATGTACACTTACTGTGCAGATCTAAGTGGATAGCAAATGCGAGTGCCTTTTAATCTCTTAGGATTCCCAAGCTAATATTTTTTATTAGGGAATATATGTATTTATTCCATAATCATTATTGTCAACAAATATTTAAGTCACTACATGCAAGGTACCATCCCAAGAGCCGTGCTCTGATTTGGAACAGGCTAAACCAAAAGCTATGTTCATTGTGAACTTGACCTTGTATGTCCTACAGCCTCCACTGTGGCAGAAAAGGAATCGACTCTTACATACAGGTTTCATTTTACTAGACTGTTAACCCACGTGTAACTGTTTAGAAAGTTAATTTTGAGATTGGTGAATTTAACCTTGGTCCTGTTTGTTGTACCCAATAAATAGATTATTTAAAAATTTTTTGCTATCCCTTTTACTCAAGAACAATTGTGTCCTTTTTAATTGGTGCTCTAGAGGGGACATCTCTCAAGGACTGAGCATATGTCACTGAGGACTCGAGAAACAGATTAATTTGCTTAGGGCTTCAAGCACTTGGGTTTGCTCCCCTCTACTCTTTCTCATTGTAAGTTCCTTTTACTATGGTTTTAAAAGGGAAATACCTTTGAGCTCTTTTGATGCTCTGTGCCATCAGAATAACTTTTCATTATTTCAAGATCACATTTCTAAAAAATCTAAAAGAAAAACATCGGGTTGGGGAGAAACACAGCATAGAATGTAAACTGCCTTCTCCACTCACTGCTGTGTTTCTTTAACTTTGGTTTTAATCGGCCAACTCTGTTTCAGTCTCATTTGTTTCTGAGCAGAAACATAAATCTTGGCGAGAGGCAAGAAGATAGGCAAGAGAGATGAGGTAGAAAATAAGCTTTACTAGGAAAGAGGGAATGTCACCGTGGATAAGGAGAGTCAAAGGCGCAGGAGAAGGTGAATGTGGTGACGACCAAGAGTCTCTACTTGATCCAGCTCCTGCTGGCTCTTCTGGGCCCTCTTTTCAACGAGGCTTCAACCTTGGCCCATACAAACTACAGACTCTCAACACAAATGATTTTATCCACTCCGCTGTCCCTCTTCTGGTAGCTCAAGGTCACATCCCTAGGATGACCTTCAGTCATCTAGACAACGCTAGGCTGCTAAAGTGCCTTCCTCAGAAAGTACAAAGTGCCAAAAGAATTTATTGTTTGTTCTAGCCAACACTTGATATCAGGCCCCTGACTGTTCTTTTCTTCAGAGATTTACTAAACAGGGCTTAAAATGGTAAGTCCTCCCTCTGTCCCTTTGAGACGGATATACATATCCTACAACCCAGGAGTGTCCTTCTCAAGGACCTGAGAGCCACCTGTCCTTTAAATGTAATTTTTAAAATGTAATCACTAGGAAGGTTAGGACCTCTGTCTTTCAGTCTCTGTGGGAGAACAGAATCCTAACTTTAGTACTTAGCAGCTACTAGACACTGCTGGCCTAATGGCATCTAAACTGATCACCCTTTATAATTTTTCACGTCCCTGAGTTCCTGCTTGCCCACTTTTTACTTCCTCATTCTTCCTTTAAAACAGCCAGTCAACTCTGTTCTAATTGAAATTGAGTTTGGTTCATGCTAGGCCCTCTTTCCATTTGCAGTAGCATATTATTAATTAAAAACCTGTCCTTGCTACTTTAACTAGCATCTGGTTTTGTTTGTCTTGAATAGCATGTATCCTAGAGTGGCCCCCAGTGAGTCCATCCTTCTTTATTCCCCTTCTCTTGGGTGTATGGAATGTATGACTTGCTTCTAACCAATGGAATATTACATGGTGACCCAACTGCCGCTCCCTTGATTAGGTTACATTATCTTAGCATCTTAGCAGATGAGAGAGAGGGAGAGATCCTTCTGATGACCTTGAAGAAGCAAGTAGCCATGTTATAGACTGCCAGTGGAGAGGACCAGGTGGCAGGGGAACTATGGGGGCCTTTACCAGCTGAGGATGTCCTCTGGCAATGAGCTAGTTGAAGCTAGTAAGAAGCCAAGGTGCTCAGGCATATAGCCACAAGGAGCTGAATCCTGCCAACAGCCTCCATGGACTCCTTCCTGATCATGGAAGTTGTGAGATAAAAAGAATGAGTGCTTTAAAATGTTTAACTTGTGGTAATTTTTTATGCACTAGAAAATGAAAACAATTACTACATAAAATTCTATGCTAAGATTATATTTTTACTTTTAAAGATTTTTTATTTTCATTTTTTACTATAAAATTTCAAACATACTGTTGAATTTAAAAAAAAAAAAAAAGATTTATTGGGATGCCTGGGTGGCTCAGTTGTTAAGCATCTGCCTCTGGTTCAGGTCATGATCCCAGGGTCCTGGGATTGAGCCCCATATCCCTCTCCTACTCCCCCTGTTTGTGTCCCCCAACCTTTCTCTGTCTCTCTCCGTCTGTCAAATAAATAGATAAAATCTTTTAAAAAAAGATTTGCTTATTTATTTGAGAGAGAGACCATGAGCATGGTGGGGAGGGGTGGAAGAGAATCTTAACCAGACCGTGCGCTGAGCGTGTAGCTCCACACAGGGCTCGATCTCATGACCCTGAGAAGGAAACCTGAGCTGATACCAAGAGTCAGTCACTTAATTGACTCTGCCACCCAGGTACCCCTGAAAGACTTTTAGATGAACACCTGAATACCTCTCACTTAGATCTTATTAACATTTTATTATACTTTCTTTATCACCTATCTTTTTATCTATCAATCTATCTTATTTCTTGGTACATTTCAAAGTAAAATTTGACATCAGTTCACTTTCCCCTAAATTCAATATTCCTTGATAGTTTTTAATGCATAACTTACATGCAGTGATATGTATGCAAATTCTAGTTGTACATTCATTTGACAAATGCATACACCTGTGTAACCCAAACCCCTATCACGATAATTAGTGAAACTTTCCATCACCCCACAGAGCTCTCTCATGTTTCTTCCCAGTTACTTCCTGTTTCCAGCCCCACCCGACCCCCCAACAGAAGGAAGCGTTGTTCTATTTCTCCCACATATTGGTTCCTGTCCTGGAACTTCATGTAAGTGGAATCATATAATATGTACTCTCTTGTACAAAGTTTCTTTTATTTAACAATGTTTTGAGATTTATCTGAAAAATTGAGTCGATAGTTTCTTAGGAAATTGTTATATAATGAAATTGAAAAACCATATCAACTATTTACCTTAAAGAGAGCATGAAGGTCTAGAGGTGTTGGGGGCAAGTGATTTCAAACTTTTAACAAACATAATTTCTACCAAGTTTAAATTATTTCTTAGCATAGATGTAGTTAGAAAACTGTTGCTTTACCCACCTACTAGAGCCCCAGTACAAAAATCAATCAATATAACACTCAGAAAAGTAGATAAATGAATTTCACTTTGCAACAAGCCTGAATACAATATTAAACTGAATCCATATGCCTCATAAAAATAATGCATAACCAAATAGAGTTTATCCCAGGATTACAATGATAGCTTAGTATTTTTAAAAAACCCTATGAATATAATACATTATCTCAACAGTAAATCACAACAAAACCCAAACACTGGATTATCTTGCAAGATATGGTAGTAGAGGTCTTTGAGGACTTCTGATTAAACATGAAAGTGGGACATGTGCTCAAATAGTTCCAAACCTTTACTAAAATAACTGCAAGGAGATGCAAAAGGGTAGAAACTTTAACAGAGAAAGAAAACTGGCTAGGAGACTGTAGCTGACTAGAGGAGTCAATGCAGTCCTGGAGGAAAGAAAATAAATGGGAGAGAAGGAGAGATGCAAACCGGAAGCAATAGTTTGCACTACCTATGCTCAGAAAAGCTCAGGAAAGACGATGGCAGGTACCCCTAAAAGGTAAGGATATGTGTGGGCTGAAAACAAAATGTTCTGCTCAAAGTTTCTGTCAAGAAGTGTTAGACCTTCAGATTCCCTCTTCACCTTGCATAACCAAAGGACTCTCCCTCTCTGGCCATGGAAGAAGACTGCAGGTGTATTCTCTGGAGATGTTGAGGCAGAGATGTGGACTACCACATCAACTACCAGTGATGGTTGAAGCAGGGTACCATGTTGGAAGCAGGGTAATTAAGTTGAAAACAGTGAGATTCCAGGTTCCCTTTCAGTGCCCAGGACCGGTAGCTAGGCTTATGTTCCTAGGGAAAATAGAGCATTCATTATTCTCTGGGAAAAATGACCAGACCAGAAGAAAAAACCTATAGAAATAAATATTCGTGCTCCCCAATGGCATGGCTGGGTCCATCCCAATACCCTATCATGAGGGCCACCGTTCTATAAGCCTTATCCATAAATAAAAATACAAAGCTTTTTTTAGAGTAAAAATATAACTGAGGGGGTACCTGGGTGGCTCAGTCTGTTAAGAATCTGACTCTTGATTTCAACTCAGGTTTTGATCTCAGGGTCATGAGGTCAAGCCCCATGTTGGGCTCCATGCTGGTCATGGAGCCTACTTTAAAAAAAAAAAAAAAAAAGGAACAAAACAAAACTAATAATCATCATACATTTAAGGAAATATCTTGAAGTGAAATGTTTGTTATGAGAACAGATGTTAAAACAGAAAAAGAAACTCGGAGGAAAGAGAAACAAAGCAGAAAGTAGAATAAAACTTCACAAAGTCTTTAATTAATATTCTCAGAGAGATAAGAAAAGATTGCCTTCACGAAATAAATGCAGGATGCTTTGAGAAAATTTTGGAAACCAAGAAAAGCCTTACAGGTATACAAAACATTAAGATGAAATTTTTAAAAATGCATCAAGAAGAGAAAGCTGATGAATCTTCTAGGGAGAAGCAGAGAAGAAGGTTAAAGAAGAGGAAGAGAAGACATGAGAGCTTTCCTGAAATACCAGGTCTGAGACAACTTGGAAATGTTGGTGCTTTAGTTGAAGGTCTAGGGAGGCAAGAGTGAGGACAAAAGGGATGTGAAGCAAGGGTTGTCAAGAGATGTAAAGTGATGCATTATTAGCTTGGTTACCACTTTGCAATATGCCAAAGAAAGAAAGCAGGTTGGTTAGAGCTAGGTTCACTCAACATGCAAGATTTTTTGCCAGATAGGCTGCAAGGAGCAGCCATGTTTTGGAGCAATCTATGGGAAAGAGAAGGGAGAGGGAGCTGTTTCTGCCCAGATCCTTCCCATATCTTACTTCGCATTGGTCAAAGTTTACCCTATGGGAATTAACCCTTCTGCATATCCTGTCTCTATTGGTGTCCACTTTTTGGAAGCTACCAAAGATGCCATATCTCATGCTGCCTAGTGTAGTGTTTCATTTAAGTCCTGACATGGAGCAAGGAACCAAAAACTCTGACTTGGCTGTGCACCTGTGGTCAGGGAAGGGCCTGACATTCCCGGGGCAAGTGACCAGTTGGCCTCAAGTGGCAGCACTGGCCAGTGGTGGTAGCCAAGGTGAAGAGGTGGCCAAATGCCAGAAGAGGTGCAGAAAATTTATCCAAAATTGAAGAATCAAGATAAGTCAGGAAGAAATGCGTATGTTCTTTAGAAATAGATCTACAAGTTTCAATTAAACGTTTCAACTCATAGAGGAACAATGTAACTGGGAACTCCTATAATTTGAGGATATATAATCCTTTCTAAGTATAACCCCAATGGCATAAAGCCATAAAGGAAAAGAAGCATAGATTTAAAACTTTTTTTTTTTTAAGATTTTATTTATATGACAGAGAGAGATCACAAGTAGGCAGAGAGGCAGGCAGAGAGGGAGGAGGAAGCAGGCTCCTTGCTTAGCAGAGAGCCTGATGCAGGGCTTGATTCCAGGACCCTGAGGCCATGACCTGAGTCAAAGGCAGGGGCTTAGCTCACTAAGCCACCCAAGCACCCCTTAAAACTTCTTTTTAACAATTAACATCACCCACTCAAAACATTTAAAATAAGATTCTGAAAGAAACAACTCTGGGTATCAATACATGACAAATAATCAATATCTTTAAAATACATGCAATTTACAAATAAATGAAAAGGATGTGAATATCCCTATTGGAAAATGGGAAAAAGTTATAAACATTCAGTTCACAAAATAAAATAATATAAATGGCTAGTTCAGAGATGATAATACATAAGTACAAATTTAAATGAAATACCATTTTAGCTTATCTTCTTGGTAATAAAACGAGCATTAAAACCTACTGTTGGGGAGGGCATTGAGTAAATATTTAGGGGTGGTAGAACTGTAAGTACACAATCTTTCTAGAGAACAATTTGGCAGTGTGTATTAAAAACTTTAAAATATGTATACCCTTACAGTTTGAAGTCTGATTCAAGGAATTTATCTGAGATTAGGGCACAAAAATGTACATATGTGTTTATTTCAGCTTTTTTTTTTTTTTTTTTAAGATTTTATTTATTTATTTAAGAGAGAGAGATTATAAGCCAGGGAGAGAGGCAGAGGAAGAGGGAGAAGGAGACTCCCCGGTTGAGGAGGGAGCTCAACATGGGACTTGATCCCAGGACTCTGGGATCATGACCTGAGCCAAAGGCAGATGCTTATCTGACTGAGCTGCCCAGGTGCCCCTAATTTCAGCTTTTATTATAATGCTAACAACACAAAACATAAAAATCCAACACTAGGTCACTAGTTATTTAAATGATAATATATCCAAATATCTGAATACTATGCAGTCCTTAAAAATATTCTTTTCTAGGGGTGCCTGAGTGACTCAGTCATTAAATATCTGTCTAAGCCTCAGGTCATGATCTCAGGGTCCTGGGATCCAGTCCCACGTCAGGTTCCCTGTTCAGTAGGAAGCCTGCTTCTCTCTCTTCCACTCCCCCTGTTTATTGTGTTCCTTCCCTCACACACTCTCTCTCTCTTTCTGTAAAATAAATAAATAAAATCTTGGGAAAAAAATGTGCTTTTCTATTTATAGCCATAGAAAGATATTCATGGTATATTGTTAACTGAAAAAAAAACCCATCATGATATATTCCTTTTTTTCTAAACATTTACATTTATTAGATAGAAATGAAAGGAAAACTAGAGAAAAAAGAAATTTTACTTGCAAAATGTTTGCAAAGGAGTTTATTCTTTGGAAGAATTGGCCTGCTGAGTAAAAAATAAGAGAGATATTTAAAGAAAATCTCCCACATGGTTGCAGAGAGTTTAATCATGGTGGGAAAAGTTTTCTCATACAATTCTATCTGCAAGGAGTATCATATATTAGTAGCTGTTGCCATCACAAGAGGCAGGGATAAAGTTGTATTTGTTAGAAGTCAGTAGTAATGGGAGTTCAGGTCACAATAGCCCAGGATATAGCACTTTGACATAGTTGAATTTATTAAGCTAAAGGAGTTTGAGAAAACAGTAGAAGGAAGATCACTGTGACCTTTCCCCTGGCCTTCTCCCTGAAAGTGGTCACAAACCCTCAGGTGAGAGATACTCTCCCTCTACCTGAAAGAAAGGAACATTGTTATCTCCAAGGACAAAGGGAGGCTCAGAAGAATCTTAAGAAAGATTCTGGCTAACTGGCTAAACCTAGTTTACATACTAACGCCATACTCCTTAACTTGTTCTATTTCTCCTCCACTGTCCACATCTCATCAGACCTGGCATAAAAAAAACTCAGTTCTAATTGTTTCTTCAGGTTTTCATTTCGTTATGAAGTTTCCTGTGTCACATAAAACTGACAAAGACAGATTAACAGGAGAAATACATTTATATGCTTTTCTCCTGTTAATCTGTCTTTGTCAGTTTAATTTTTAGATCTAGCTAGAGACTCAAAGAGGGTCGGGGGAAACTTTTTTCTCCCCTACAGTAGCATATAGGAAAGGAATAAAGGTTTCATTTATTTTGGAGACTATCGCTAGATAGTGGTTCTGTATTTTTATTTGTTTTAGAGTCAAAGGGCTCCCCCACCTCCCACCCCTACCTACTAACTCATGATAGTGGTAGACGAAAATCCACTTTGCTTTCTCAGGCAGAAAAAAGTGTGGAAAAATATATATATCACAAAGTAAATATAATTATCTCTGAGAGGTAGGATTACAGATGATCTTTTATTTATATTTTTGTCTTTTGTGTTTGACTGTATTTTCTATCATCATGTTGTTGCTTATACAAAAACATTCTGATTATAAAAGCAATAGATTCTTGTTAATATATATATTAACATATATATGAAAAAAATATATAAAATACACACAGATGAGTTAATTAACATTGAGAAGTGTAAGGAAGAAAATTGAAATTGTGTCTAACCACCCAGGAGTCTCATTTTGGTGTATTTGGTATGTTTGATACATTTTCTTCCCATAATTTTTTTCATTGTTTATTTGAATCTCTAATCTGCTTTTTTCCTCTTAGCAAGTAAAGTACATGCATATTCCACTGTTATTACTTTTTTCCCATAAAATTTTAATGGCTTCATGAACTTCTACCATATGCATATACCACATTTCTTTACCTAGTATTATTACCTATTATTTGTGTTACTTCCAATTTGGGGCTCTTAAATGATTTTAGTTCATAATGAACATCCTCATTATGTAAATCATTGTATGCATTTTAGATTATTTCCTTAGCTCCTTGGAAATAGAATTACAATGTAAAAGGTGAGAATGCATTTAAGACTCTTTATGCATGTTGTCAGGTTGACTTCTAGAAAGGTTGAGAATCGAAACCATCCACCCCGCCCCCCCACAGTCTGGACACTTAGGACTGAAACTAACTATCCCCTATGCAGTTTAGCATCTATATGAATAGGGCTGTGCTGTTCCATTGACTTCATTAGCATGGTTTTACTATTTCAGAAAGACTCATCAACTGAAACACTCATCAGCTTTTCAGTGGGAAGGACCCTAAGCTTCTCTGAATCTTTGCTCAAAATGCTTCACCTTGCTGTTCCCACCAATCCTGGACTGTTGTATCATGATCCTCACTCAGTTCTAATCATACCCAACCCACTCAAAGCTTTAAACTTAGAGTTTTCAAAAAATTCCAACCTGGCCATCTCACATCCTAGACACAAAGTAGTGCAGAATTGGGGTTCTCTTTTATCTTATCAGGCAGTTAATTCAGGTTTGTCTTAATGAGACCAAGACCAAGCTTATTCTGATCACTGCACAATAGGCCATTAAGTCAAGGGGAAAGATGTTGGGGTAGGAAATTGTCGGCAAACCAAACGGGCGGTGAACTATTGTCCGGAAGAACTGTCTCCCATCAGCTTGAACTTTGAGCTTCTGTGTCAGGAAGAGGAGAAATCAGGAGGGCGCTGGAGCCAAAAGCTGACTGACGTCTGTGGATCCGATGGTCACATAACTTCTTTGTCCTTTGTCAGTTGATCTTTGCATATAGGAATCTGGTCATGTTGTTTCTGTAAATCTTGAACATAGCATGGTCATCTCTGTATGTACTTATCTCCCTGTGTGAGGTAGGTTTCAGGTAAAAACAGTTTTTGCAAATCTTAGCTGTGATAGTCAGGGCTAAACAGAACTTTCTAAGCTATAGGTCATAGCAGCAAGGGAAATAGAAGCAATATGGAGTAAGACATGCTAAGTTTCTCTCTGTTACATTAGCAATTTATGCTGATGACAGTCTATACATTTTGCAGGGCGTAAAAGCCCAGGTAAGGAAATCAGTTTTGCATCAACAGATCCAAAGGGATAATACAATCAGATGTTAATCTAACCAAGCAGCCAGGCCCATTGGTGACAACCTTATAGATGGATTTAACAAACTGTAAAGAAGGATTACTGGTAGGAATACCATACATCTTTTTGCCAGGGATCTCTGGTTTATACCTGTTGTCCTAGTAAAATTATTAATAGCACCCCTTTCCTGCTTAGATTTTCCTGGTTTAAAGTATGCATTCTGAGGAGTTCTTTACTGTCAGGTAGGGACTATTCATCAGACTTCATTATGACTCTATTAATCTAGTCCTCTATAATATTATCAATAATATTTTATTACCAAGAAATATAGCCCTAGTCACTAATTGCCTGTAGGGCCAGGCCCTGGGCTGCAGGCTTCTTGTGCATTTTTTATCTCATGTAATTCTCACAAGAGTCTTCTGAGTTAAGATTATCATTATTCCCATTTTATAGACCTACTCAGAATCAAAATCCCTAGACAATATCAGAACTCTGTCCTTTTGAAAGCTCCTGGGTAATTCCAATGCATCTGTCCCTGCTTGGGAAGTCTAGAACCATTGTGCCCGCTGATCTGGGAGAGGTGATGATGTGTGTGACACAGACGTCCTGTCCTGCCCACCACTAGGGTCTTAGAGCTAGACAGGCCATTAGACAAGTATATACATGTCCAATAAAAGTATATGGAATGACAAAACAAAAACAATTTAGTAACAAGTTTGATGTCTTTATTTAAAGGAAAATAATTCATGGATCAGGGAAGTACAGGGTTTCACAAGCAGTGGAACTCTCTTCCCAAGGGACTTGGGGCAACAGCAAGTTGTATAGCTTTGGAAGCAGCAACATGGACATGGGGTCTGATTGACCAGGTCAGGGATTTCCTTACAAGGCTAGCAGGTCCTGTTTTCTAGGGTAAGGGGAGCTAGCTAGAGTTGAGTTCGAGAGTTGTGACTGGTGTATGTCAGGGTTCCTTTGTAGGTGTTTCCTGTAAGCACAGATGACTAAGGTTTGGATTTGTGACTTGGGCTGGGCCTGTAGGGTGGCCTCTATTTTTTGGGTCCCGATATGAGAATTGGTTTTATCAGGTATAAAGTGCTAATGAAGTTGACTTTTCAAGTATAGCCTTGCATGGAGTCTGAGAGTTGTCTTATCTATCTGAGGATGGAAGGCAGGAGTTTCTGTTTGGAATGAACAAGACTTTGGTCATAAAATTTTGGGTTTGATTTTTAAAACTTCTCTTACTTCAAAGGTCTTAACAGAAGAATTGTGGAAAAAGCAATGTATTTTAAAATATTCAAACCCACATCTATTTTGATTTGGATCTCTTCTGGTGGCTTTCATATGTTCTTGGGAGGAAAGAATTCAAAAATTGGATCTTAATGGAACTGACTGTACAGAGAGAGGAGAGAGTGGGTACAATGAATGAAATGTTTGTGTAGATAGCAATGAAGTATTTACCTATAGGAGCATGCTGTTTGTATGCTCTCTTCCACAATTTACTTGCTACTTGAAAGGAAAAAATGTTGTCATGGCAACATTATAACAAACAAGGCAGAATTGCATGCAGATGAATCACGACTTCATATGCAAGACAAAGAAGCAAATGGTGGCCTATTAGGGCTGGCTCCATAAAGCTTAAAAATTACAGCCAACATTTTAACGAGACTTTCTTATTGTTTCTCATTTAAAAAATGAGGGAAATACACAGGAGGGTAGTAGCTGTGGATTACCTTTATTTCCATAATATTACTGCATGACGGCATAGATCTGTTGCCTCAGTCCAACCTGTGGGCATCCCAGCCTTTTTGACAGGACAGATGGGGGTTGAGGTTGGTTTCATTCATATGTGTAGTCAAGGAGTTTACACACACACACACACACACACACACACACACACACACACACGAGATGAACATGAGAAGAAACTGTCTTCTTACCAGGTTGAAAGTGCCAGGTTATATACATCATTTCCCTCAGGCTGGGAGGCAGATAGTGACATGCCTGTTCACATGCTTGTGCTGATCCTTCCTGAAGGACAGGAAATCTTGAGAAGTATCTGCTTGAGGGCACAAATTTGAGTGTGATTGTAATTCTTTTTTTTTTTTTAAACTTCTTAATTTTTTTTTATAAACATATAATGTATTATTAGCCCCCAGGGTACAGGTCTATGAATCACCAGGTTTACACACTTCACAGCACTCACCATAGCACATACCCTCCCCAGTGTCCATAGCCCCATGTGATTGTGATTCTTTGGAATCTTCTCTTTGGAGAAGAGAACTCTGAGTTCCATGAAGAGACACCATGTACAGGCCCCACAATCATGCACTAATATACTTTAAATTCATTGGTTTGGGCCATGATTAAATGTAATCCCTTGCTTGAAGTAGGCTATGTTCTGGAGCTAGGAAATCATTGTGTTGTAGCTTTTTTTTGGATAAAATACCATTCTTTGTTAAAAAGCTCTGAGTGTTGATCGGATGCTCTTGGCTGAGTCTTAACCTTAGTGATTCTTACACTTGAACCTGCTTCAAAATCACCTGGAGGGCTTGCCAAAATATAGATTGCTGGGCCTGCTCCTATAATTTTTGAATTTGCATTTCTGACAAGATTCCAAGTGATGCTGATGGTATTAGTGTAGGACCCACAGTTTGAGAACTACGGCTTTACCCCAAAGTCACCTGATAAAAAGTGTGGGATTATCGGTCTTGACCATTTCTTTCCCCCTTCCCACTAAGTGGCTGGGCAGTAATTCTGGAGGTCTTCAGTGAAGGAGAAGGCTGAAGCTGAGACTTCATTGTTTGAGATAGGTTTGACCAAGAGATTAAGAAAAGGACCCTCTTTAATCAGTTTCTAGGCAGTGCAAGCGGAACTGTTTTCTGTATTTTTTCTGTAATGGAGGAATGTTGAGAATAGAGATGTCAGAATGTGCTGCTTAGAGAATAGTTCTTGACCAGCAACAGGGGCATCAAAGGAAAGCTTATTAGAAATGCAAAATTTTAGACTTTACCTCAGACCTGCTGAATCAGAATTAGCATTTAACGAGCTCTCCAGGGGATTTACGTGCACTTGGATTTGAGGAGAACTGGTGTGAGAGACAGATTTGTAATGCTGGGGTCAAGATGCCTGACTTTTAGCCCAAGTTCTGCCTCTACCCAACTCTATAGTCCTTAGTGGGCTTCAGTGAGGGGTAGGGGGAGTTAGTGACCTACAAGTTTCCTGCCAGTTCTGGAGTACTGTAATTGTGCCTCACAACCTGGCAAGACTGGACTTACTTTGCCATTTCAGAAGGCTTCTGAGAAGTGTGGACCCCAGGGCCTCTGAGGTCATAGTAGTCTTCCCCCTTTTGCCTCTCCTGTGAGCTGGTATGAACCTGGGTGGCGGGGGGAAACACGCCCATGTGCCAAGACATGACCTCATTCCATGTACCTGAATTCCTGGGAACCCAGAGTATAATCTCTTATTATGAATTATACTGTGAGCATCTGGGGAAAGTGCATCCAGTCTGAAAGCACTGTCTCATAAAAAAGCCCTTGTCCTGAGTACCCTTTAGGAAAACAGGTGTGTGGGCCTCTGTGCCTTGGCTGCAATCTGGTAGGTCACATGATCACAGTACGTATCTTTCATACAGAAAACATCCCCAAACTAGTAAAATGCTATCTTTAAGGGATTTGGAGGTTTCTTCCATATTGAAGTGTTAAAATAAAACCACATGTATTTTCGGATTTGAAACATGAACAGAAAGGATGGATATCTGGTGGTCCACATTAAGAAGTATAATTTCATATAGTAATATTTAGTTTGTTTGATAGGATAAACTGTTTATAAAGAATTCAGGGATATCAGTTTTCATAGAAAACAGACTTTTTTAAGGCCAGCTCTGTGGATGGTGCACTTACTCTATTTCAATGCTTCTGGAGGTTTCATTTTATATTCCTTAAATAGTCCAGCATCCTGGCTTTTTATTAATTTAAGCCCACTTTCTCCCAAATCTGTTCCAATGATTTAAACATTTTTTTTTGGCTGTGAGTTGTTCCCTTTTGCTATTGGAAGAGTATGATTTTTATTTTTATTTATATATTTATTTATTTAAAGATTTTATTTATTTGTTTGACAGAGAGAGAGAGAGAGATCACAAGCAGGCAGAGAAGCGGGCAGAGAGAGAGGAAGGGAAGCAGGCTCCCTGGTGAGCAGAGAGCCTGATGTGGGGCTCCATCTCAGGACCCTGAGATCATGACCTGAGCCAAAGGCAGAGGCTTAACCCACTGAGCCATCCAGGCACCCTGGAAGAGTATGATTTTTGGATGAGATTTCTTTTGGTTGTCATTGAGAAAAAATTTTGGCCCAATTTTTGACTTGGTCTCATATTGGTGATGGGCTATTTGACCACGGATGACCCAAACCTTTCACTTTCCTTCAAAAGCAGGCATTTCCCCCTATTCTTTTGTCCTCTGCCAGTTTGGTTTTCTATAGTCAAAAGATCTTTGTTTACAACTCTTGATTTGCATCCTTTGCCAGGCAGGCGGGAGGTATATCAGAGCAGTTTGCTGGGAGAAATGCTGGCTTGGAATGGAGGCAGAGCACTGGTGTTTGTTGAGGGAGAAAATGCTATAAAAACGGTAGAGTTGGGTTTTCTGTGGACTGGCTTAGGGTCAGAGGTGAAGGGAAAACTTATCCTTGATTGAAATTCTCTTAACCTGGAGCCTCAATGGTTTGTCCACACAACCATCTTTTGGGATGGAAGCTGGAATTATGAGAAGAGAGCCAGCTCTGCAGGCAGAATCTTGACCCCATTATTTTCATTCTGTTAGAGGAGCAGCTATTTCTGTTAAAACAATGTCAAATTTGTAGGGGAAGCGAAAATTTTCATTATGCCTTTCAAGATTCTTCTGGCTGGTTTTAGGAATTAAATTGGTGTGAGACAGATTAATAGGAGAAAAAAAAAAAACCTCCAAAGTTTTATTATTTGCGCACAGAGGCCTAGTAATGAAATTGAGACCCAAAGAAATGAACAAGGCAGGCAGTTTTTATACATTTTAGGCAAAGAGACAATAAATTTGTGAGGAATTAATAGGGTAAAGAAAACAAATGTTTGGGAGCTTAAATTAATAAGCAAACAATTTTAAAAGTATTTATTTTTGAGAGAGAAGGAGAGAGCATAGCAGGACAGAAGGCCAGAGGGGCAGAGGGAGAAACAGGCTTCCCACTGAGCAGGGAGCCGGATGTGGGGCTCCATCCTAGGACCCTGAGATCATGACCTGAGCTGAAGGCAGAGGCCCAACCCACTGAGCCACCCAGGTGCCCTTATTCCTTCTAATTGGAATTTGAGCTGAAGTAGTAGAATAGTAGAAAGTAACAACAGTTGTTTCCACATATTTCTGGGCTTTAGAGTCTCTATCTCTGGGGATACTGTGTCTTTTTACTTCTTAGTACAAGGGAGATACCACTCATATGGGACTTTTAATCCTGCTTTCAGGGGGACAGAAGAGGGTCTGAGCATCCTTGTACCAGCTGTTTGCTAAGTAGCTTCAATTCAAAATAATCAATATGCCATTGGTGCATTTTTGGACAGGCTGCCCTACAGATTCTAATAGTGATTTTTGTTTATCAGAAGGGAGATTTTTGTTATTGTCTGCTCTTTTTATGTCAGCACTGTGTATAAGTCTTTCTTGTAAAGATAACTAGGATAGTCTTGCTTAAGAACTTGGAGGTTATGCAAAATGTATTGCAGCTTTGTTTGGAATAGCAGGACCCTGGAAATACCTCAAATACATAGTCATATGGAATTGCTTAGATAAATTATGGCATATCCATGTCAGGAAATATACAGCCTTAAAAATATATTGAATAAACAAAACAAGAATGCAAGGCATATCTCTATATATCAGTATGACGTATCTCCAAAATAGAAAGTTAAGGGTGAAAAAGTAAGAACCACGGGATGGTAAGAACAGAGTGTATGGTAAGCCTTTGGAGGAAAGAGACAGTATGTGCTTGATTGCCTGAATAGATGTATATACACAGGTATATAGACATAGAAATCTCTGGAAGGATGCAAAAGAAACTGATAGCACAGGTTGCTTCTATGGGAGAGGTAAGCTTGGGAGACAGACTCTATTTCCACAGGATACTTTTTTTTTTCTCCTTGAAATGTTTTTCTTTGTGCATTACACATTTAAATAAACAACCAAATAACCAAATTCAGAGATAAGCGAATCTCTCTGCAGAGGAAGGGCGCTGTGCACTATAGCTGGAGCATGCACCTGGGGGCTTTGTGGAGGAGGTGTGCCCCAGCTGGCCCTGCTGCGGCCCCAGCCGGCTGTTGAGTCAGAGACGCCACCCTCCCACCTCCGAACGCCATGCACCTTGCTCCCCGGGCTAGCTGGCCCCGTGCGGACCAGAGCTTTGCCTCTTAAGTTCTCTCTGATGGCCACGTCGAGGCGGGTTGCTAATTGATGAAGGTTTTGGGGGTGGGGTCATGAAAGCCTCACAGAGGCGTGCTCTGCCAAATGTCTCCTCCTGTCCCCCTCGACAGCGGGCCCTCAAGCCATTCATTTTCCATTTATGAAAACACTGGGGTGGATTTAGTTTTTCCTTCGGGAAACACAAAACCACACAAAGAGTGTGTGTGTCGATCTTCTTTCAAACTAGTGGGGCATCTGAAACCGGTGCTGCAGCTGCGCGGACTGTTCCGATCTCAAGCATTTCGTTGTCTGAAAGCGCTTTAAAGAGAGGCTGAAGAGAAATCCCTCGGCACTTCTGGAAATGGACGATTTTGAAAGCCTGTATTTATCTGCCCTTCGTAAAAAATTGAATTCTCTTGGGCAGAACTTCCTGACCTTTTTACGTCAGGGTGCACAGAAAAGGACATTATTTGAAGAGCATTTGGGATAAAACTGGAGGGACTTTGAGAGCATTTCAAAGAGATGCCTCATAAAGATGCTTATTTAAAAAATTAGTGTTTTTTCTGGTTATAGAATTATGATAAGAATATATATAAAATATTAGAGAAGATATATATTTTTAAAAAACTTTCAAATAAAATCTGTTTAAAATTTTAAATGAAAAAATGGAGCTTGTTTCAGTGAATATAACTTTTTCTTTAGAAAAAGATTTTATTTATTTATTTGACAGAGAGAGGACACAAGAAGGTGGAAAGGGGCAGAGGAAGGGGAGAAGCAGACTCCTGGATGATCATGGAACCCCATATGGGGCTCCATCCTAGGATCCTGGGATCATGACCTGAGATGAAGGCAGACTTAACTGACTGAGACACCCAGGGGCTCCTAACTTTTTCTTTAATTATGGAAAAATTTCAAATGTATACAAATAAAGAGAATAGTTCATTACCAACTCCCCTCCACATATTCAGGACCTAGACTAAACATCAGCACTTTGCTTTTCAGTTTTCATCCATTCTATCTCCCCACCCCTTTTTAAAGGCCCACTCCAGGCTTCATTTTTATTTTATCTGAAAATACTTCAGGATAAATCTCTAACAGATGGGACTTAAAATAATAATCATGATACTATTATTACTTCCAATAAATTAGAAACAATTTCTCAGTATTATCTGATACCTAGTCCAGGTTCATTTTTCTTCATGTGTTTCAAAAATGTCTTTTTATTGTTGATCTGTTTGAATCAAGATCAGAACAAAGTTTGCAGGGCGCCTGGGTGGCTCAGTGGGTTGAGCCTCTGCCTTTGGCCCAGGTCATGATCCCAGGGTCCTGGGATCGAGTCCCGCATTGGGCTCTCTGCTCAGCAGGGGTACTGCTCCCTCCTCTCTCTCTGTCTGACTCTCTGCCTACTTCTGCCTACTTGTGATCTCTGTCCATCAAATAAATAAATAATTAATTTAAAAAAAAAGAATAAAGTTTGCAGTTGATTAATATGTCTTTTAGATGTCCTTGCATCTATAACACAGATGTTGCTTTTTTGGCATATATGAAATTTTATTTATTCACAAATTACACCCTCTGTATTTTCAAAAATACTTCCACTGAGATATTTCACATGACGTGATTGGCTAAAAAGTGATCCCTCCTACCTCCCACTGAAGTGTAAGGTCCTAATTCCTAGAACCTGTAACTGTTACTTTATATGGAAACAGGGCGTTTACAGATACAATGAAGTTAAGGTTCTTTTTTCTTTTTTTTTTTTTTTAAAGACTTTATTTATTTATTTGACCCAGAGAGAGAGACAGTGAGAGAGAACACAAACAGGGAGAATGGGAGAGGGAGAAGCAGGCTCCTTGCAGAACAGGGAACCCGATGCGGGTCTTGATCCCAGAACACTGGGGTCATGACCTGAACTGAAGGCAGATACTTAACGACTGAGCCACCAGGTGCCCCTGAAGTTAAGGCTCTTGAGATGGAAAGATTATTCTGGATTTATCAGAGTGGGAGTTGAATGCAGTCACATGGAGCCTTATAAAGGTGAGGTGGAGGGAGATTTGACACACACTGCTGGCTAGAAGAGGATGGCACAGAGAGAGATTTGAAGATGCTGGCCTATTGGACCAATGCAGACACTAGCCAAGGGAAGCCAGAAGCTAGATGCCACCAGAAGCTGAAAGAGACAATGAATAGGTTCTTCTTAGATTTTGCAGATTGACACCATGATTTTGGCTCAGTGATACTGACTTTGGATTTCCCATTCTGGAGGGAGAGAACTTTTTTTGTTGTTCTAAGCCACAAAGTTTGTGGTAATTTGTTTCAAAACCACAGGGAACTAATACACTTGCTAAACAATTCACCCATTTGAAATATACAATTCGATAGTTTTTGCGTATGTTCACAGTCAATTCTGGAACATTTCACCACTCCTCAAAGACATCCTATATCCATCGACCATCACCCCCATTATCTCTATTTCTCTTAGCCTTAGGCAACTATTAATCTACTTTTTGTCTCCATAGATTCACCTATTCTGGACATTTCATATAAATGGACTCATGTAATATGTGGTCTTTTTTATCTGGCTTCTTTCACTTAATGTTTTCAAGGTTCATACATGTTGTGGCATGTGGCAGTACTTCATTCCTTTTTTTTATTTATTTATTTTAGAGAGAGAGTGAGAGAGAGCCTGCGCATGTGCTTGTGAATATGGGGGAGGGGTAGAGGGAGAGGTAGAGGATCTCAAGCAGTCTCCCCACCAAGCACTAAACCTGGGAGGCTCCATCTCACAACCCTGAGATCATGACCTGAGCTGAAACCAAGAATCAGACGTTCAACTGACTGAGCCACCTAGGTACCCAACTTTTTGCAGCTGAAAAAAAGCACAACTTTGTAATATCATATTATAAGCTTAAAATGTGAGAAAATCCTGGTCAGGCCTTTTTTTTTTTTTTTTAAAGATTTTATTTATTTATTTGAGAGAGAGACAGTGAGAGAGAGCATGAGCAAGGAGAAGGTCAGAGGGAGAAGCCGACTCCCCATGTAGCTGGGAGCCTGATCCCGAGACTCCAGGATCATGACCTGAGCTGAAGGCAGTCGTCCAACCAACTGAGCCACCCAGGCACCTCCCCATTTTTTTTTTAAAGATTTTATTTATTTATTTGACAGATCACAAGTAGGCAGAGAGGCAGGAGGAGAGAGAAAAGGGAGGAAGCAGGCTCCCCGCTGAGCAGAGAGCCCGATGCGGGGCTCAATCCCAGGACCCTGGGATCATGACCTGAGCCGAAGGCAGAGGCTTTAACCCACTGAGCCACCCAGGCGCCCCCAAGCCTTTTTTTTTTTTTTTAATGGAAATCTTTTCAAAAATATCAGTAGTCACTATTGAAAAACTTTGTACAAGCTGGTAATTAATGTTTAATCTATTTTTATAGGTATTCTAAAATTTACCATGGTTGAAATTATACTTAAAGAATGTAACATTCTTTCCTCTGATTGACAAATTTGGTGTTGGAATTTCTTGTAATAATGTGAGTGAATTTCGAGTCCAATAGAGGTTTTTCATAGCAAGTGTTTCAAGATCATGATGAAGCTATTATGGCTTGGACACCACTAAGATGAATTAGTGGCCTCACATGGGCATAAACACAGGATAGATATGAAGACAAACACGAGAGCCACACCCAAAACTAGTGTGCCAGCAGCCTTTGCTCAGCTTTCTAAGACCTGCTGCGCGTATGCCCCACTTCTTCCCCAGCAGCTGCAATAGCCCTTGATTGTGGCAGAGGTGGGCTGCTGAAATGCCAGATGGTTATTTCCTTGGTCTCTCTCAGCCTGTCATGGTGGAACAAAGAGTCAGGATGTCCCTCGTGTCCCTCATTGTGCTCATTCCATCAGAACCTGCTCCCCTGGGGCTGCTTTTTGAGGACCCAGACCAGATTGCTCCAAGTCAGAGGTGTCTGGCAGCATACTATGACCCACTCATGGTTTGCACTTCAGCACACCTGTTGTAAAACATGGCCAAGAGCTTATGAGTCCAGTTTGTGATGGGAAATGGCAGGAAGGCACATGGAATCACCCCTGGTTTTTCAGTCTTGGTGAATTTGTACCAGCCAGTAATTGCTATGAGCCTCTCATTTCTCTTCTTTTTGAACATTTGTCTCTTATGGTTATCTCATCTTTGCATTAATGTATGTTGGACATTTGGGAAACAGATAAATTGTTACATTAGCTCACAGATCTTCTGATTAAGAAGAATCCAAGGAACTTGATCTGAGGAAGCCCACCTTCCTCAGGTGATGAGGTCATGGACTTTAAGCTAATGATACAATGTGATGAGATTCTGCAGGCCTTGGAAGGTGGTAAGTGTATTTGCATTCTGCTGAGATGCAAATTATTGTGGCTAGATGGTGGAATGTCTCAAAAAAACAGCTTTCATCAATTCCTTTCCTTCCCGTGTGCTCATGCAACTCCTCCAAAAAGAGATGGGTTTCCCCCCGTCCCTTGAAAGTGGGATGGTTTTATGATTCTGTTGACCAATAGAAGCCAAAGTGATGTTCTAAAATTTATGTAGTAAGGTGCCTGGGTGGCTGAGTGGGTTAAGCCTCTGCCTTCAGCTCAGGTCATGATCTCAGGGTCCTGGGATCAAGCCCCACATCGGGCTCTCTGCTCAGCGGGGAGCCTGCTTCCCACCCCGCCGCCTGCCTCTCTGCCTACTTGTGATCTCTGTCTGCCAAAAAAACAAATAAAATCTTTAAAATTTATGTAGGAATATGGAGGCCTGGAATATTCAAAATAATCTTGAAAAAATAAATAACATAAAATAAAATATTGGAGGACTCACATGACCTGATTTCAAAGTACACTTTAATTTTGTAATTAATTAACAATTAGTACTTTATGATGATCATGAAACACTTGCTGTGAAAAACTTCTGTTGGACTTGAAACCCATTCACATTATCACAAGAAACTCCAACATCACATTTGTCAATGAGATCAAAGAATGACACTTAATTCATATTGGTATCAGAATAGACATATGGTGGCATGTGGGTGGCTCAGTTGGTTAAGCATCTGCCTTTGGCTCAGGTCATGATCCCAGAGTCCTGGAATAGAGCCCTGCCTCAGGTTCCTTGCTCAGTGGGGGCGTCTGCTTCTCCCTCTGTCCCTGACCCCTCTTTCACTCTCTCCTTCAAATCAATAAATAAAATCTTAAAAAAAAAATAGACAAATGGACCAGAATAGAGAGTTCAGAAATGGACCCATGCATATGTGGCTAATTGATTTTTACAAAGGTGCCAAAGTAATTCAGTGGAGAAAGAATAATCTTTTCTACAAATCATAGAACAATTGGATAAATATGTGAGAAAAAGGAATCTCAATCCCTATCTCATACCATACATACAAAATTAACTAAAGATGAATCACAGACTGAATGTAAAGGATACAACTGCAAAGTTTTTTAAGAAAACATAGGAGGGGGTGCCTGGGTGGCTCAGTCAGTGAAGCGTCTGCCTTTGATTCCAGTCATGATTCTGGGATCCAGCCCCGCATTGGGCTCCATACTGGGCAGGGAGCCTACTTCCTCTCCCTCTGCCCCTCCACACTCATTCTCTCTCTCTCCTCTCTTTTTGTCTCTCATAAATAAATAAAATCTTAAACAACAACAACAACAAAAACCACAGGAAAAAATATTCTCAAACTTGGACAGCTTAACATTTCTTAGAGAAGACACAAAAAACACCAAAACCTTGATGTATTGCACATTGTGAAATTTTTTAAAAAATGGCTTATAAAAGGTACTATTAAAAAAACAGGGGCTCCTGGGTGGCTCAGTTGTTAAGCATCTGCCTTCAGCTCAGGTCATGATCCCAGGGTCCTGGGATCAAGCCCCACATCAGGCTCCCTGCTAGGCGGGAAGCCTGCTTTTCCCTCTCCCACTCCCTGTGCTCGTGTTCTCTCTCTCGCTGTCGCTCTGTCAGATAAATAAATAAAATCTTTTAAAAAAAATGAAAGGCAATCCACACATGGTGGGAGTTGGGTTGGAGATGCATCTGAGTAAGGACTTATATCCAAATATATAAGAAGTTCCTACAAATCCATAACAAAATAAAAACTATGCAATAGAGATGACCAAAAGTCTTGAATGGACATTTCATAAAAGAATTTATAAAAATGGCCACTAAGCACATGAAACGTCGTATCATCAGTCATCAGGAGATACAAGTTAAAATCACAGTGAGTTACCATATAAACTTCAGAATATCTAAAATTGAAGTCTGACATGGGGTGCTTGGGTGGCTCAGTTGGTTAAGTGGTTGGACTCTTGATTTTGGGTCTGGTCAGGATCTCAGGGTCCTGGGGTCAAGCCCCGGGACACACTCAGTGGGGAGTCTGCCTTTCTCCCTCGGCCTCCCACCCCCTGCAAGCTCGCTCTCTCTAAAATAACTTAAAAAAATTAAAATCTGACAACACAAATTTTGGCCAAGTGTGTGGAGCAACAGAAATTCTCATAGTGTGCAGGTGAATTATGGATTATAAATTCTCACAGTTCTGTTTCTTAAAATGTCAAACGTGCACCTATATACACGACTCAGCAATTCTACTCTTAAATATTTACCCAAGAGAAATAAAACTGTATGTCTGTAACAAGACTATGTAACAATATTCGTATCAGAATATTTATAGTAGTTTTATTTATAGTAGCCCAAACCTGAAAGCACCCTAAATGTCTTTCAGCCAGAGATCGGGTTAACAAATTGTGGTGAAGTTATGCAATGGTATACTGTTCAGCAATAAAAAAGAGGTTACTACTGATACATACAATCACATGGATAGATCTCAGATACGTTATATTGGTGAAAGAAGCTAAACCCAAAGAGTGCCTACTGCATGATGCCATTTCTATAAAGCCGAGGACCTAGCAAAACCAGATCTATGATAATGGAAATCAGAATAGAGGAGGGTAAGTTGCGAAATGACTGGGTAGCATAAGAACTTTCTGGGGGTAACCGAGATGATCTATATCTTAATGGTGATGGTTACGTAGGGTGTATATGTTAGCAAAACTCATTAAATTATAAACTTAAGATATGTGCATTTTACTCTGTGTATATTTTGCCTCAATTAAAACATTGTACATGTAGAAAAACTATGTGGATTAGTGTTTCCTCTGCCTCATCATCTAGATCTTAGTTCAGATATCACCTCCTCAGACAGACCTGCCCTGATTATGGTTGCTTTTTCCCTCAGGCTGTATCATATAACTCACTTTTATTTTCTTCCTAGTGCTTATCTGTCTCCAAAAGCACATTTAAAACGTGGGAGCTCTGTCAGTTCCCAGTATAGTGTAAGTTCTATGAGAACAGGGACTATGTGTGTTTTGTTCACTGCTTTATCCCTGGAACCTGGCATGTTGGGTTTGCCCAGTAAATTTTTGTTGTTTTTCAATGAATAATGGCCACAAAGGACAGAAAAATCAAACCAATATAGATTCTGTTTGTAGAACATGAGACAGCATACAAGGAAGCTTATCGTCATCAAAGTTACTGATCATCCGGTTCTCCAGCTCCTTCGATAAACATTTGCTAGGTGCCTTTTGTGTGCTGTGTGCTGATGCCTTGCATACGAAGGCAAATAAAATCAGAGTATTAGTGAGACTGAGACAGGCTGGGTACTAGAAGTGGGGCAGCCTCCTTGAATCCCCACATATTTTGGAACATCTATCTTTAGGTCTATTTTACAGAGGAGTAAAATGAATCTTTGTTTCAAGAGTAGTAACTTGCTGTTAAAGCTTTAGAGCTGAAGAACGAGACAACCAAAATTAGGGCCTCCCAGAGACTAGTTTGGACTTCCTATCACGGGGAAATAGGGGTCTGAGCCGTGGGAAGGAAGAAGAAATGATGGATGAGAGATATTTTACCCACAATAGTAGCTTTTATTGTAGATTTTCTACAAGGGAAGTCAGACTGTGGCTGCTAAGTTTTGTTTTGTGTTTTTGCTTTTGTTTTTTGTTTTTGTTTTTGTTTGTTTTAAGAAACATTCTTTAAAAATTGTTTTGTGAGATTTATAGGATCACCATGCAACTTGTGCTTATGGAAGAACTTTAGGCAGATGTTTTCAGATGGATTGCTTCTGAAAGAGTCTATTAAATAGAACATTATCCAGAAAACAAGTTTCTTTTTTTGCCCTCACAGCCACTCTCTCCCAGAAACCAGAACCTATCCCTTCTAGTTGATTACAGTCACTCACCTTTTCCCCAAGCACTTCCTGATCATTGACAGTTCACACATTTCCTTCCTAGGAGACCTTTGGGACATAAATAGACACAACCCAGCTTGGGTGACATTTTGAACAACACTTTCAGGAAGTAAACAAACAGCTGGTCTCTGAGTCCATGAGGCAAAAGTAAAAGGAAGCAGATTTATATTTCAACAGGGACAACAGAGGCTTGACGTAAACGACAACTGTCTCACTCTAGATTTCCTTAATTGGTCTTAAAAAGAGGAGTAGACTAGGCAACTATGTGTGGAATGATTTGGTTTATATTTCTGCCTAGAAGCAGAGAAGAGATTTATGACTTCTTTATTTTTTTAAGTTTCTTTATTTTTGGATTAGGAAAGTGATACTTGTTCATTGTTTCAATTTGGACAATATAGAATGACATATAAAAGATAGTGTTTTTCATAATCCGATAACCCGCTACCCCGTCATAGCCACTACTAACAGTTTGATGTATTTTATTGCTACATATACACATATATATGTATATATATGGATAAACATGTATATATGTATTTTATTGCTATTTATATATATATATACACACACACACAAACACAGTGTATATATAATTTTGCATCTCGATTGTTTTCACTTAGCATCTTCCCACATTATTAAATATATCCTAAAGCCCATTTTTTTTTTAAAGATTTTATTTATTTATTTGACAGAGAGAGATTACAAGTAGGCAGAGAGGCAGGCAGAGAGAGAGGAAGGGAAGCAGGCTCCCTGCTAAGCAGAGAGCCCGATGCGGGACTCGATCCCAGGACCCTGAGATCATGACCTGAGCCGAAGGCAGCGGCTTAACACACTGAGCCACCCAGGCGCCCCAAGCCCATTTTTAATGGCTATATAGTAATATCTTATAAGAATGTATTATAATTACTCTTACTATTTTTTTATTTATGTTAATTTAGGTCATTTACAATTTGTCAACATTATAAATAAAAGCTGAGATCAAAGCTTCAAATGTAAATCTCTCTCTACATTTCTGATGGCTGTCTTGCAATAGATCCCCCTAGAGCAACCCTCCTTGTGGAGTGATGCCCTAACCACCTTCATCAGAAACAGATAAAAATGCAATTGGCTCCCACCCCAAACCTGCAGACGGAATCTCTGACTTTAGAGCATAGGAATCTGCCCTTTAGAAAAGCTCTTGACGCTTTTAGACAGAGTAAAAGTTTTTGACCCATTGCTCTAAGAGGAACTACTGTATAGAAGGATATGTGTATTTAAATTTCAGTTTCTTGACATCTATGTCAAATTGCATTCCTAAAGTCTTGTGCACTTGACGTGCCCACCAGAAGCCAGCTTACGAGGGTGCTCAGCTTACCATTCTTTTTTTTTTTTTTTTT